>NC_090893.1:35660-36968 GCF_036669925.1 Montipora capricornis | reverse complement strand
TCCGCTTGTTTTGGTAGCATGTCTCTAGCTAACTGACAAAATAGCGCCAACCACCCAGAGCCAATGTATCACTAGAGGAATGGTTTTCCCAAATTTATTTAGAACAAAAAATGCAATCCTACCCACAGTTAATCAATCACTTGGGCCCTCCCAGATTTCAAATCTATGCCCTGGAAAAAAATGATCCAATTGTTTTGCATGACTCGGGGCTTTCCAGCCATCAAATTCCTTGACATAAGAACGGAAAAATCTATCCCAGGAAGTATGTGTTTGATATTTTTTAAAACTATAAAAAAAAGGAAAGAAAAACATGTTTTTTCAACAAATGCCCTAAGTTTGGAAATTTTGAAGTATTGAGGTGCAAATTTAGTGTAAGTTTGATGAATGTAAGCTTACACTTCATGGGATTCATGGGGTGTAAGTTTACATCAAACTTACATTTATGAGGTGTAAATTTGATGTAAACTTACGCCCCTGAAGTGTAAGTTTACACCGAACTTACACTGGCAAGTGAAAATTGCACTTGCAGGTGTAAGTTTGATGTTAATTCACTGTTGCCAATGAAACCCTGGTGTAAACTTACACTTCAGGGGCATAAGTTTACATCAAGTTTACACTTCATAAGTGTAAGTTTGATGTAGGTTTGATGTAAGTTTGGTGCAAATTTACACCCCATGAAGTGTAACCTTACATCAAATTTACACCAAATTTACTCTTCAATACTTCAAAATTACCACAACCCATGCATTTTTGATTTGAAAACATGTTTTGTTTTTAAACAACATTTTTTTTCAAAACACATGGTTCTTTCAAAAAATATGTCCTTGTTCCAAAAATATCCAAAAAAAGATCAAACCATTGTATTTTTCAGATAATATCAAACACATACTTCCTGGGAGAGATTTTTCATTTTTATGTCAAGGAAATTGATGGCTGGAAAGCCCGCAGTCATGCAACACAATTGGAACAATTATTTCCATCAGATACATTTGAAATCTACAAAGGCCCAAGTGATTGATTAACTGTGGGTTGGATTGCATGATTTTTTGCAAAATAGATTCGGAAAGACTCCTCTAGTGATACATTGGCTCTGGGGTGGCACTATTTTTTTCAGTAATTTTAAGGGCTGGAGAACCCCAATATATAGGTAAGATTTGGATGTAACTACTTTAAAAAGATGAAGACTGAACATCCCAAGTCATTGTTTTTTTGCTTGGATGTGTGTGGTTTGTCAGGGGGGAAACGTCAATGCTGGAGAGACCCCTGAGTGGTGGGTCAGCATGTTACAGCGGAAGTCGCTAAGGCACA
>NC_090893.1:0-35560 GCF_036669925.1 Montipora capricornis | reverse complement strand
GTGTAAAGTCTGACTTAACAAGGCCACAAACTCTAACTGCAGTTAAAGTGCCAAAGCAGCAACCCCCCCAGCCCTGTGCTTTTGACACACAACTCACAGTTAGAACTGTCCCTGGGCTGTTTGGCAAAGCAGGCCTTGACGGCAAGCCCCCTCAGATTTGAGAGGCCACAATGGCTTGAACACGGGCTGCGCCCGTGCTCAAGCGAAAACTCCAGTAGCTACCTTTTAGCAAATTCGCTCAGATATCAAGGGCCAAACGCCTAAAATTCAGTCAAAAATCGGCTGATCACACTCGATTTACTCAGCCTGGCTCACAGAATGCCATTCTGGAGAGAAACGCACCGATAACTATAAATTTCTAACTGGATTTGTCAAAAGGTGCCTGCAGAAATTGTGTAAACAAGCCAATTCTGCTACTGTCACAGACTTAAAGAAAAGCCACCCTCCCCACCCTGTGCTTTGGTCAGACAACCAACAATCACCTACCCACACCACAGTGTGGGTTCACTCTAATTGGTGATCAAAAGCAAACTATCATTGAAGCCTAGACTAGTCCAGGAAAAATTGCCAATGAAGACATGCTACAGTGTAAAGTCTGACTTAACAAGGCCACAAACTCTAACTGCAGTTAAAGTGCCAAAGCAGCAACCCCCCAGCCCTGTGCTTTTGACACACAACTCACAGTTAGAACTGTCCCTGGGCTGTTTGGCAAAGCAGGCCTTGACGGCAAGCCCCCTCAATTTTGAGAGGCCACAATGGCTTGAACACGGGCTGCGCCCGTGCTCAAGCGAAAACTCCAGTAGCTACCTTTTAGCAAATTCGCTCAGATATCAAGGGCCAAACGCCTAAAATTCAGTCAAAAATCGGCTGATCACACTCGATTTACTCAGCCTGGCTCACAGAATGCCATTCTGGAGAGAAACGCACCGATAACTATAAATTTCTAACTGGATTTGTCAAAAGCTGCCTGCAGAAATTGTGTAAACAAGCCAATTCTGCTACTGTCACAGACTTAAAGAAAAGCCACCCTCCCCACCCCTGTGCTTTGGTCAGACAACCAACAATCACCTACCCACACCACAGTGTGGGTTCACTCTAATTGGTGATCAAAAGCAAACTATCATTGAAGCCTAGACTAGTCCAGGAAAAATTGCCAATGAAGACATGCTACAGTGTAAAGTCTGACTTAACAAGGCCACAAACTCTAACTGCAGTTAAAGTGCCAAAGCAGCAACCCCCCCAGCCCTGTGCTTTTGACACACAACTCACAGTTAGAACTGTCCCTGGGCTGTTTGGCAAAGCAGGCTTGACGGCAAGCCCCCTCAATTTTGAGAGGCCACAATGGCTTGAACACGGGCTGCGCCCGTGCTCAAGCGAAAACTCCAGTAGCTACCTTTTAGCAAATTCGCTCAGATATCAAGGGCCAAACGCCTAAAATTCAGTCAAAAATCGGCTGATCACACTCGATTTACTCAGCCTGGCTCACAGAATGCCATTCTGGAGAGAAACGCACCGATAACTATAAATTTCTAACTGGATTTGTCAAAAGGTGCCTGCAGAAATTGTGTAAACAAGCCAATTCTGCTACTGTCACAGACTATAAGACAAGCCACCCTCCCCACCCCTGTGCTTTGGTCAGACAACCAACAATCACCTACCCACACCACAGTGTGGGTTCACTCTAATTGGTGATCAAAAGCAAACTATCATTGAAGCCTAGACTAGTCCAGGAAAAATTGCCAATGAAGACATGCTACAGTGTAAAGTCTGACTTAACAAGGCCACAAACTCTAACTGCAGTTAAAGTGCCAAAGCAGCAACCCCCCCAGCCCTGTGCTTTTGACACACAACTCACAGTTAGAACTGTCCCTGGGCTGTTTGGCAAAGCAGGCCTTGACGGCAAGCCCCCTCAATTTGAGAGGCCACAATGGCTTGAACACGGGCTGCGCCCGTGCTCAAGCGAAAACTCCATTAGCGTACCTTTTAGCAAATTCGGCTCAGATATCAAGGCGCCCAACGCCTAAAAGTCAGTCAAACAAATCGGCTGATCACAACTCGATTTACTCAGCCTGGTCTCACAGAATGCCATTCTGTGAGAGAAACGCACCGATAACTATAAATTTCTACACCACTGGATTTTGTCAAAAGGTGCCTGCAGCATTGTGTAAACTCAGAGCCAATTCCATGCTACTGTCACAGACTTAAAGAAAAGCCACCCTCCCACCCCTGTGCTTTGGTCAGACAACCAACAATCACCTACCCACACCACATTGTTGGTTCACTCTAAATTGGTGTATCAAAAGCAAACTATCAGGAAGCCTAGACTAGTCCAGGAAAAATTGCCAATGAAGACAATGCTACGTTGTAAAGTCTGGCTTAACCAGGCCACCAACTCTAACTGCAGTTCCAAAGTGGCCAAAGCCAGCAACCCCCCAGCCCTGTGCTTTTGACACACCCACTCACCGTTAGAACTGTCCCTGGGCTGTTTGGCAAAGGCAGGCCTTGACGTGCAAGCCCCCTCAATTTTTGAGAGGCCACAATGGCTTGAACACGCGCTGCGCCCGTGCTCGAGCGAAAACTCCAGTAGCTACCTTTTAGCAAATTCGCTCAGATATCCGGGCCAAACGCCTAAAAATTCAGACAAACATCGGCTGATGACACTCGCTTTACTCAGCCTGGCTCACACAATGCCATTCTGTGAGATGAACGCACCGATAACTATAATTTCCTAACTGGATTTGTCAAAAGGTGCCTGCAGAAATTTTGTAAACAAGCCAATCGTCTGCTACTGTCACAGACTTAAAGAAAAGCCACCCTCCCCACCCCTGTGCTTTGGTCAGACAACGCAACAATCACCTACCCACACCACAGTGTGGGTTCACTCCTAATTGGTGATCAAAAGCAAACTATCATTGAAGCCTAGCACTAGTCCAGGAAAAATTGCCAATGAAGACATGCTACCAGTGTTCACGTCTGAAAAAACTTAACAAGGCCACCAACTCTAACTGCAGTTAAAGTGCCAAAGCAGCAACCCCCCCCAGCCCTGTGCTTTTGCCACACAACTCACAGTTATAAACTGTCCCTAGGGCTGTTTGCGAACGCAAGGTCATGACGGTAAGCCCCCTCAATTTTGAGAGGCCACAATGGCTTGAGAACAAGGGCTGCGCCCGTGCTCCAGCGAAAACTCCAGCAGCAACCTTTTAGCAAATTCGCTCAGATATCAAGGGACCAAACTCCTAAAAATTCAGTCAAAAATCGGTCTGATCACACTCGATTTTACTCATCCCTGGCTCACAGAAGGCCATTCTGGAGAGAAACGCACCGGGGATAACTATAAATTTCTAACTGGATTTGTCAACAGGTGCCCTGCAGAAATTGTGTAAACGAGAGCCAATTCTGCTACTGTCGACAGACTTAAAGAAGAGCCACCCTCCCCACACCTTTGGCCTTTGGTCAGACAACCAACAATCACCTACCCACACCACAGTGTGGGTTGGACTCTAATTGGTTGATCAAAAGCAAACTATCATTGAAATCCTAGACTAGATCCAGGAAAAATTGCCAATGAAGACATGCTACAGTTGTCAGTCTGACTTAACAAGGCCAAAAACTTCTAACTGCAGGTTGAGGAAAAGTGCCAAAGCAGTGCAACCCCCCCAGCCCTAGTGCTTTTGCACACACAAGCTCACAGTTAGAACTGTCCCTGGGCTGTTTGGCAAAGCATGCCTTGACGGCCAAGCCCCCTTCAATTTTGAGAGGCCACAATGGTCTTTAAACACGGGCTGCGCCCGTAGCTCAAGCGAAAACATCCAGTAGCTAACCTTTAGCAAATTCTGCTCAGATATCAAGGGCCGAAACGCCTAAAATTCTGTCAAAAATCGGCTGATCACACTCGATTTTACTCAGCCTGGCTCACATAATGCGCATTCTGGAGAGAAACGCACCGATAACTATAAATTTCTAACTGGATTGTGTCAAAAGGTTGCCTGCAGAAATTGTGTAAACACGCCAAGCTGCTACTGTCAACGACTTACAAAGAAAAGCCAACCCTCCCACCTAGCCCTGTGCTTTGGTCAGACAACCAACAATCACCTACCGCACACCACAGTGTGGGTTCACTCTAATTGGTGATCAAAAGCAAACTATCATTGACGCCTAGACTAGTCCCGGACAAATTGCCAATGAAGACATGCTACAGTGTATAAAGTCTGACTTAACGAGGCCACTAACTCTAACTCCAGAGCACGTGCCAAAGCAGCAACCCCCCCATCACTGTGCTTGTGACCCACGCCTCACAGTTAGAACTGTCCCTGGGCTGTTTGGGCAAAAGCAGGTCTTGACGGCAAAGCCTCCCCAATTTTGAGATGCCACAATGGCTGTGAACACGGGCTGCGCCCTAGGGCTCAAGCGAAAACTGCCATTAGCTACCTTTTAGCAAATTCGATCAGATTATCAAGGTCCAAACGCCTAAACGTCAGTTCAAAAATCGGCTGATCACCCGCGGGATTTACTCACCCGTGGCTTCACAGAATGCCATTCTGGAGAGAAACGCAAACCCCGGATAACTATAAATTTCTAACTGGATTTGTCCAAGGTGCCTGCAGACAATTGTGTAAACAAGCCAATTCGCTGCTACTGTCACAGACTTACAGAAAATCCACCCTCACCCACCCCTGTGCTTTTTGGTCAGACAACCAACAATCACCTACCCACACCACAGTGCTGGGTTACAGGCTCTATAATTGGTGATCACAAGCGCAATATCATTGAAGCCTAGACTAGTTCCAGGCAAAAATTGCCAGATGCAGACGTGCTAACAGTGTAAAGTCTGACTTAACAAGGCCACAAACTCCAACCGCAGTTAAAGTGACCAAAGCACAACCAACCCCCCCATAGCCCTGTGCTTTTGACACACAAGCACTCACAGTTAAAACTGTCCCCACTCGGCTGTTTGGCTAAGCAGGCCTTGACGGCAAGCCCCCTCAATTTTGAGATGACACAATGGCTTGAACACGGGTCCTTGCGCCCCCGTGCTCAAGCGAAAACTCCCAGTAGCTACCTTTTAGGCACATTCAGCTCAGATATCAAGGGCCAAACGCCTAAACTTCTGTCAAAAATCGGCTGATCACACTCGATTTACTCGCCCTGGCTCACAGAATTCCATTCTGGAGAGAAACGCACCGATAACTCTACATTATCTGACATGGATTTTTCCAAAGGTGCCTGTAGAAATTTTGTAAACAAGCCAATTCTGCTACTGTCACAGACTTAAAGAAAAGCCACCCTCCCCACCCCTGTGCTTTGGTCAGACAACCACAAATCACCTACCCACACCACCGTGTGGGTTCACTCTAATTGGTGATCAAAAGCAAACTATCATTGAAGCCTAGACTATTACATGAAAAATTGCCAATGAAGACATGCTACAGTGTAAAAGTCTGACTTAACAAGGCCACAAACTCTAACTTCAGTTAAAGTTGCCAAAGCAGCAACCCCCCAGCCCTGTGCTTCTTGACACACAACTCAAACAAGTTTAGACCTGTCCCCTGGGCTGTTTGGGCAAAGCAGGCCTTGTGACTGGCAAGCCCCCTCAATTTTTTGAGATGCCACAATGGCTTGTAACACTGCTGCGCCCGTGCTCAAGCGAAAACTCCAGGTAGCTACCTTGATTAATACTTATTAGCAAATTCGCTCAGATATCAAGGGCCAAACGCCCTAGAATTCAGGCAAAAATCGGATGATCACCCTCGAGTTACTCAGCCTGGCTCACATAATGCCATTCCTGGAGAGAAACGCACCGGGGGGGGGGGAATAACTATAAATTTCTAACTGGATTGGTCAAAAGTTGCCTGGCAGAAATTGTGTAAACAAGCAAATTCTGCTACTGTCCCAGACCTTAAAGAAAAGCCACCCTCCCCACCCCTGGTCTTTGGTCAGACCAACCAACAATCACCTACCCACACCACAGTGTGGGTTCACTCTCTTGGTGATCAAAAGCAAACTATCATTGAAGCCTAGACTAGTCCAGGAAAAATTGCCAATGAAAGACATGCTACAGTGTAAATTCCGACTTTACAAGGCCACAAACTCTAACCGCATTTAAAGCCCCAAAGCAGCAACCTCCCCTGCCCTGTGCTTTTGACACACACACTCACAGTTAGAACTGTCCTAGGTCGTTTTTGGCAAAAGCAGGCCTTGACGTGCAAGCCACCCTCATTTTTATGAGGCCACAATTGGCTTTGATCACGGGCTGCGCCGGTGCTCAAGCGAAAACTCCAGTAGCTCCCTGTTTAAGCACAATTCGCTCAGATATCAAGGGCCAAACGCCTAAAATTCAGTCAAAAATAGGCTGAAAAAAATCTATTTACTCAGACTGGCTCACAGAATGCCATTCTGGAGAGAAACGCCACCTCGATAAATATAAATTTCTAAACTGGATTTGTCAAAAGGTGCCTGCCGAAAATTGTGTAAACAAGCCAATTCTGCTACTGTCACAGACTTAAAGAAAAGCCACCCTCCCCACCCCTGTGCTTTGGTCAGACAACCAACAATCACCTACCCACACCACAGTGTGGGTTCACTCTAATTGGTGATCAAAAGCAAACTATCATTGAAGCCTAGACTAGTCCAGGAAAAATTGCCAATGAAGACATGCTACAGTGTAAAGTCTGACTTAACAAGGCCACAAACTCTAACTGCAGTTAAAGTGCCAAAGCAGCAACCCCCCCAGCCCTGTGCTTTTGACACACAACTCACAGTTAGAACTGTCCCTGGGCTGTTTGGCAAAGCAGGCCTTGACGGCAAGCCCCCTCAATTTTGAGAGGCCACAATGGCTTGAACACGGGCTGCGCCCGTGCTCAAGCGAAAACTCCAGTAGCTACCTTTTAGCAAATTCGCTCAGATATCAAGGGCCAAACGCCTAAAATTCAGTCAAAAATCGGCTGATCACACTCGATTTACTCAGCCTGGCTCACAGAATGCCATTCTGGAGAGAAACGCACCGATAACTATAAATTTCTAACTGGATTTGTCAAAAGGTGCCTGCAGAAATTGTGTAAACAAGCCAATTCTGCTACTGTCACAGACTTAAAGAAAAGCCACCCTCCCCACCCCTGTGCTTTGGTCAGACAACCAACAATCACCTACCCACACCACAGTGTGGGTTCACTCTAATTGGTGATCAAAAGCAAACTATCATTGAAGCCTAGACTAGTCCAGGAAAAATTGCCAATGAAGACATGCTACAGTGTAAAGTCTGACTTAACAAGGCCACAAACTCTAACTGCAGTTAAAGTGCCAAAGCAGCAACCCCCCAGCCCTGTGCTTTTGACACACAACTCACAGTTAGAACTGTCCCTGGGCTGTTTGGCAAAGCAGGCCTTGACGGCAAGCCCCCTCAATTTTGAGAGGCCACAATGGCTTGAACACGGGCTGCGCCCGTGCTCAAGCGAAAACTCCAGTAGCTACCTTTTAGCAAATTCGCTCAGATATCAAGGGCCAAACGCCTAAAATTCAGTCAAAAATCGGCTGATCACACTCGATTTACTCAGCCTGGCTCACAGAATGCCATTCTGGAGAGAAACGCACCGATAACTATAAATTTCTAACTGGATTTGTCAAAAGGTGCCTGCAGAAATTGTGTAAACAAGCCAATTCTGCTACTGTCACAGACTTAAAGAAAAGCCACCCTCCCCACCCTGTGCTTTGGTCAGACAACCAACAATCACCTACCCACACCACAGTGTGGGTTCACTCTAATTGGTGATCAAAAGCAAACTATCATTGAAGCCTAGACTAGTCCAGGAAAAATTGCCAATGAAGACATGCTACAGTGTAAAGTCTGACTTAACAAGGCCACAAACTCTAACTGCAGTTAAAGTGCCAAAGCAGCAACCCCCCAGCCCTGTGCTTTTGACACACAACTCACAGTTAGAAGTGTCCTTGGGCTGTTTGGCAAAGCAGGCCTTGACGACAAGCCCCTCAATTTTGAGAGGCCACAATGGCTTGAACACGGGCTGCGCCCGTGCTCAAGCGAAAACTCCAGTAGCTACCTTTTAGCAAATTCGCTCAGATATCAAGGGCCAAACGCCTAAAATTCAGTCAAAAATCGGCTGATCACACTCGATTTACTCAGCCTGGCTCACAGAATGCCATTCTGGAGAGAAACGCACCGATAACTATAAATTTCTAACTGGATTTGTCAAAAGGTGCCTGCAGAAATTGTGTAAACAAGCCAATTCTGCTACTGTCACAGACTTAAAGAAAAGCCACCCTCCCCACCCCTGTGCTTTGGTCAGACAACCAACAATCACCTACCCACACCACAGTGTGGGTTCACTCTAATTGGTGATCAAAAGCAAACTATCATTGAAGCCTAGACTAGTCCAGGAAAAATTGCCAATGAAGACATGCTACAGTGTAAAGTCTGACTTAACAAGGCCACAAACTCTAACTGCAGTTAAAGTGCCAAAGCAGCAACCCCCCCAGCCCTGTGCTTTTGACACACAACTCACAGTTAGAACTGTCCCTGGGCTGTTTGGCAAAGCAGGCCTTGACGGCAAGCCCCCTCAATTTTGAGAGGCCACAATGGCTTGAACACGGGCTGCGCCCGTGCTCAAGCGAAAACTCCAGTAGCTACCTTTTAGCAAATTCGCTCAGATATCAAGGGCCAAACGCCTAAAATTCAGTCAAAAATCGGCTGATCACACTCGATTTACTCAGCCTGGCTCACAGAATGCCATTCTGGAGAGAAACGCACCGATAACTATAAATTTCTAACTGGATTTGTCAAAAGGTGCCTGCAGAAATTGTGTAAACAAGCCAATTCTGCTACTGTCACAGACTTAAAGAAAAGCCACCCTCCCCACCCCTGTGCTTTGGTCAGACAACCAACAATCACCTACCCACACCACAGTGTGGGTTCACTCTAATTGGTGATCAAAAGCAAACTATCATTGAAGCCTAGACTAGTCCAGGAAAAATTGCCAATGAAGACATGCTACAGTGTAAAGTCTGACTTAACAAGGCCACAAACTCTAACTGCAGTTAAAGTGCCAAAGCAGCAACCCCCCCAGCCCTGTGCTTTTGACACACAACTCACAGTTAGAACTGTCCCTGGGCTGTTTGGCAAAGCAGGCCTTGACGGCAAGCCCCCTCAATTTTGAGAGGCCACAATGGCTTGAACACGGGCTGCGCCCGTGCTCAAGCGAAAACTCCAGTAGCTACCTTTTAGCAAATTCGCTCAGATATCAAGGGCCAAACGCCTAAAATTCAGTCAAAAATCGGCTGATCACACTCGATTTACTCAGCCTGGCTCACAGAATGCCATTCTGGAGAGAAACGCACCGATAACTATAAATTTCTAACTGGATTTGTCAAAAGGTGCCTGCAGAAATTGTGTAAACAAGCCAATTCTGCTACTGTCACAGACTTAAAGAAAAGCCACCCTCCCCACCCCTGTGCTTTGGTCAGACAACCAACAATCACCTACCCACACCACAGTGTGGGTTCACTCTAATTGGTGATCAAAAGCAAACTATCATTGAAGCCTAGACTAGTCCAGGAAAAATTGCCAATGAAGACATGCTACAGTGTAAAGTCTGACTTAACAAGGCCACAAACTCTAACTGCAGTTAAAGTGCCAAAGCAGCAACCCCCCCAGCCCTGTGCTTTTGACACACAACTCACAGTTAGAACTGTCCCTGGGCTGTTTGGCAAAGCAGGCCTTGACGGCAAGCCCCCTCAATTTTGAGAGGCCACAATGGCTTGAACACGGGCTGCGCCCGTGCTCAAGCGAAAACTCCAGTAGCTACCTTTTAGCAAATTCGCTCAGATATCAAGGGCCAAACGCCTAAAATTCTGTCAAAAATCGGCTGATCACACTCGATTTACTCAGCCTGGCTCACAGAATGCCATTCTGGAGAGAAACGCACCGATAACTATAAATTTCTAACTGGATTTGTCAAAAGGTGCCTGCAGAAATTGTGTAAACAAGCCAATTCTGCTACTGTCACAGACTTAAAGAAAAGCCACCCTCCCCACCCCTGTGCTTTGGTCAGACAACCAACAATCACCTACCCACACCACAGTGTGGGTTCACTCTAATTGGTGATCAAAAGCAAACTATCATTGAAGCCTAGACTAGTCCAGGAAAAATTGCCAATGAAGACATGCTACAGTGTAAAGTCTGACTTAACAAGGCCACAAACTCTAACTGCAGTTAAAGTGCCAAAGCAGCAACCCCCCCAGCCCTGTGCTTTTGACACACAACTCACAGTTAGAACTGTCCCTGGGCTGTTTGGCAAAGCAGGCCTTGACGGCAAGCCCCCTCAATTTTGAGAGGCCACAATGGCTTGAACACGGGCTGCGCCCGTGCTCAAGCGAAAACTCCAGTAGCTACCTTTTAGCAAATTCGCTCAGATATCAAGGGCCAAACGCCTAAAATTCTGTCAAAAATCGGCTGATCACACTCGATTTACTCAGCCTGGCTCACAGAATGCCATTCTGGAGAGAAACGCACCGATAACTATAAATTTCTAACTGGATTTGTCAAAAGGTGCCTGCAGAAATTGTGTAAACAAGCCAATTCTGCTACTGTCACAGACTTAAAGAAAAGCCACCCTCCCCACCCCTGTGCTTTGGTCAGACAACCAACAATCACCTACCCACACCACAGTGTGGGTTCACTCTAATTGGTGATCAAAAGCAAACTATCATTGAAGCCTAGACTAGTCCAGGAAAAATTGCCAATGAAGACATGCTACAGTGTAAAGTCTGACTTAACAAGGCCACAAACTCTAACTGCAGTTAAAGTGCCAAAGCAGCAACCCCCCCAGCCCTGTGCTTTTGACACACAACTCACAGTTAGAACTGTCCCTGGGCTGTTTGGCAAAGCAGGCCTTGACGGCAAGCCCCCTCAATTTTGAGAGGCCACAATGGCTTGAACACGGGCTGCGCCCGTGCTCAAGCGAAAACTCCAGTAGCTACCTTTTAGCAAATTCGCTCAGATATCAAGGGCCAAACGCCTAAAATTCAGTCAAAAATCGGCTGATCACACTCGATTTACTCAGCCTGGCTCACAGAATGCCATTCTGGAGAGAAACGCACCGATAACTATAAATTTCTAACTGGATTTGTCAAAAGGTGCCTGCAGAAATTGTGTAAACAAGCCAATTCTGCTACTGTCACAGACTTAAAGAAAAGCCACCCTCCCCACCCCTGTGCTTTGGTCAGACAACCAACAATCACCTACCCACACCACAGTGTGGGTTCACTCTAATTGGTGATCAAAAGCAAACTATCATTGAAGCCTAGACTAGTCCAGGAAAAATTGCCAATGAAGACATGCTACAGTGTAAAGTCTGACTTAACAAGGCCACAAACTCTAACTGCAGTTAAAGTGCCAAAGCAGCAACCCCCCAGCCCTGTGCTTTTGACACACAACTCACAGTTAGAACTGTCCCTGGGCTGTTTGGCAAAGCAGGCCTTGACGGCAAGCCCCCTCAATTTTGAGAGGCCACAATGGCTTGAACACGGGCTGCGCCCGTGCTCAAGCGAAAACTCCAGTAGCTACCTTTTAGCAAATTCGCTCAGATATCAAGGGCCAAACGCCTAAAATTCAGTCAAAAATCGGCTGATCACACTCGATTTACTCAGCCTGGCTCACAGAATGCCATTCTGGAGAGAAACGCACCGATAACTATAAATTTCTAACTGGATTTGTCAAAAGGTGCCTGCAGAAATTGTGTAAACAAGCCAATTCTGCTACTGTCACAGACTTAAAGAAAAGCCACCCTCCCCACCCCTGTGCTTTGGTCAGACAACCAACAATCACCTACCCACACCACAGTGTGGGTTCACTCTAATTGGTGATCAAAAGCAAACTATCATTGAAGCCTAGACTAGTCCAGGAAAAATTGCCAATGAAGACATGCTACAGTGTAAAGTCTGACTTAACAAGGCCACAAACTCTAACTGCAGTTAAAGTGCCAAAGCAGCAACCCCCCCAGCCCTGTGCTTTTGACACACAACTCACAGTTAGAACTGTCCCTGGGCTGTTTGGCAAAGCAGGCCTTGACGGCAAGCCCCCTCAATTTTGAGAGGCCACAATGGCTTGAACACGGGCTGCGCCCGTGCTCAAGCGAAAACTCCAGTAGCTACCTTTTAGCAAATTCGCTCAGATATCAAGGGCCAAACGCCTAAAATTCAGTCAAAAATCGGCTGATCACACTCGATTTACTCAGCCTGGCTCACAGAATGCCATTCTGGAGAGAAACGCACCGATAACTATAAATTTCTAACTGGATTTGTCAAAAGGTGCCTGCAGAAATTGTGTAAACAAGCCAATTCTGCTACTGTCACAGACTTAAAGAAAAGCCACCCTCCCCACCCCTGTGCTTTGGTCAGACAACCAACAATCACCTACCCACACCACAGTGTGGGTTCACTCTAATTGGTGATCAAAAGCAAACTATCATTGAAGCCTAGACTAGTCCAGGAAAAATTGCCAATGAAGACATGCTACAGTGTAAAGTCTGACTTAACAAGGCCACAAACTCTAACTGCAGTTAAAGTGCCAAAGCAGCAACCCCCCCAGCCCTGTGCTTTTGACACACAACTCACAGTTAGAACTGTCCCTGGGCTGTTTGGCAAAGCAGGCCTTGACGGCAAGCCCCCTCAATTTTGAGAGGCCACAATGGCTTGAACACGGGCTGCGCCCGTGCTCAAGCGAAAACTCCAGTAGCTACCTTTTAGCAAATTCGCTCAGATATCAAGGGCCAAACGCCTAAAATTCAGTCAAAAATCGGCTGATCACACTCGATTTACTCAGCCTGGCTCACAGAATGCCATTCTGGAGAGAAACGCACCGATAACTATAAATTTCTAACTGGATTTGTCAAAAGGTGCCTGCAGAAATTGTGTAAACAAGCCAATTCTGCTACTGTCACAGACTTAAAGAAAAGCCACCCTCCCCACCCCTGTGCTTTGGTCAGACAACCAACAATCACCTACCCACACCACAGTGTGGGTTCACTCTAATTGGTGATCAAAAGCAAACTATCATTGAAGCCTAGACTAGTCCAGGAAAAATTGCCAATGAAGACATGCTACAGTGTAAAGTCTGACTTAACAAGGCCACAAACTCTAACTGCAGTTAAAGTGCCAAAGCAGCAACCCCCCAGCCCTGTGCTTTTGACACACAACTCACAGTTAGAACTGTCCCTGGGCTGTTTGGCAAAGCAGGCCTTGACGGCAAGCCCCCTCAATTTTGAGAGGCCACAATGGCTTGAACACGGGCTGCGCCCGTGCTCAAGCGAAAACTCCAGTAGCTACCTTTTAGCAAATTCGCTCAGATATCAAGGGCCAAACGCCTAAAATTCAGTCAAAAATCGGCTGATCACACTCGATTTACTCAGCCTGGCTCACAGAATGCCATTCTGGAGAGAAACGCACCGATAACTATAAATTTCTAACTGGATTTGTCAAAAGGTGCCTGCAGAAATTGTGTAAACAAGCCAATTCTGCTACTGTCACAGACTTAAAGAAAAGCCACCCTCCCCACCCCTGTGCTTTGGTCAGACAACCAACAATCACCTACCCACACCACAGTGTGGGTTCACTCTAATTGGTGATCAAAAGCAAACTATCATTGAAGCCTAGACTAGTCCAGGAAAAATTGCCAATGAAGACATGCTACAGTGTAAAGTCTGACTTAACAAGGCCACAAACTCTAACTGCAGTTAAAGTGCCAAAGCAGCAACCCCCCCAGCCCTGTGCTTTTGACACACAACTCACAGTTAGAACTGTCCCTGGGCTGTTTGGCAAAGCAGGCCTTGACGGCAAGCCCCCTCAATTTTGAGAGGCCACAATGGCTTGAACACGGGCTGCGCCCGTGCTCAAGCGAAAACTCCAGTAGCTACCTTTTAGCAAATTCGCTCAGATATCAAGGGCCAAACGCCTAAAATTCAGTCAAAAATCGGCTGATCACACTCGATTTACTCAGCCTGGCTCACAGAATGCCATTCTGGAGAGAAACGCACCGATAACTATAAATTTCTAACTGGATTTGTCAAAAGGTGCCTGCAGAAATTGTGTAAACAAGCCAATTCTGCTACTGTCACAGACTTAAAGAAAAGCCACCCTCCCCACCCCTGTGCTTTGGTCAGACAACCAACAATCACCTACCCACACCACAGTGTGGGTTCACTCTAATTGGTGATCAAAAGCAAACTATCATTGAAGCCTAGACTAGTCCAGGAAAAATTGCCAATGAAGACATGCTACAGTGTAAAGTCTGACTTAACAAGGCCACAAACTCTAACTGCAGTTAAAGTGCCAAAGCAGCAACCCCCCCAGCCCTGTGCTTTTGACACACAACTCACAGTTAGAACTGTCCCTGGGCTGTTTGGCAAAGCAGGCCTTGACGGCAAGCCCCCTCAATTTTGAGAGGCCACAATGGCTTGAACACGGGCTGCGCCCGTGCTCAAGCGAAAACTCCAGTAGCTACCTTTTAGCAAATTCGCTCAGATATCAAGGGCCAAACGCCTAAAATTCTGTCAAAAATCGGCTGATCACACTCGATTTACTCAGCCTGGCTCACAGAATGCCATTCTGGAGAGAAACGCACCGATAACTATAAATTTCTAACTGGATTTGTCAAAAGGTGCCTGCAGAAATTGTGTAAACAAGCCAATTCTGCTACTGTCACAGACTTAAAGAAAAGCCACCCTCCCCACCCCTGTGCTTTGGTCAGACAACCAACAATCACCTACCCACACCACAGTGTGGGTTCACTCTAATTGGTGATCAAAAGCAAACTATCATTGAAGCCTAGACTAGTCCAGGAAAAATTGCCAATGAAGACATGCTACAGTGTAAAGTCTGACTTAACAAGGCCACAAACTCTAACTGCAGTTAAAGTGCCAAAGCAGCAACCCCCCCAGCCCTGTGCTTTTGACACACAACTCACAGTTAGAACTGTCCCTGGGCTGTTTGGCAAAGCAGGCCTTGACGGCAAGCCCCCTCAATTTTGAGAGGCCACAATGGCTTGAACACGGGCTGCGCCCGTGCTCAAGCGAAAACTCCAGTAGCTACCTTTTAGCAAATTCGCTCAGATATCAAGGGCCAAACGCCTAAAATTCAGTCAAAAATCGGCTGATCACACTCGATTTACTCAGCCTGGCTCACAGAATGCCATTCTGGAGAGAAACGCACCGATAACTATAAATTTCTAACTGGATTTGTCAAAAGGTGCCTGCAGAAATTGTGTAAACAAGCCAATTCTGCTACTGTCACAGACTTAAAGAAAAGCCACCCTCCCCACCCCTGTGCTTTGGTCAGACAACCAACAATCACCTACCCACACCACAGTGTGGGTTCACTCTAATTGGTGATCAAAAGCAAACTATCATTGAAGCCTAGACTAGTCCAGGAAAAATTGCCAATGAAGACATGCTACAGTGTAAAGTCTGACTTAACAAGGCCACAAACTCTAACTGCAGTTAAAGTGCCAAAGCAGCAACCCCCCCAGCCCTGTGCTTTTGACACACAACTCACAGTTAGAACTGTCCCTGGGCTGTTTGGCAAAGCAGGCCTTGACGGCAAGCCCCCTCAATTTTGAGAGGCCACAATGGCTTGAACACGGGCTGCGCCCGTGCTCAAGCGAAAACTCCAGTAGCTACCTTTTAGCAAATTCGCTCAGATATCAAGGGCCAAACGCCTAAAATTCAGTCAAAAATCGGCTGATCACACTCGATTTACTCAGCCTGGCTCACAGAATGCCATTCTGGAGAGAAACGCACCGATAACTATAAATTTCTAACTGGATTTGTCAAAAGGTGCCTGCAGAAATTGTGTAAACAAGCCAATTCTGCTACTGTCACAGACTTAAAGAAAAGCCACCCTCCCCACCCCTGTGCTTTGGTCAGACAACCAACAATCACCTACCCACACCACAGTGTGGGTTCACTCTAATTGGTGATCAAAAGCAAACTATCATTGAAGCCTAGACTAGTCCAGGAAAAATTGCCAATGAAGACATGCTACAGTGTAAAGTCTGACTTAACAAGGCCACAAACTCTAACTGCAGTTAAAGTGCCAAAGCAGCAACCCCCCCAGCCCTGTGCTTTTGACACACAACTCACAGTTAGAACTGTCCCTGGGCTGTTTGGCAAAGCAGGCCTTGACGGCAAGCCCCCTCAATTTTGAGAGGCCACAATGGCTTGAACACGGGCTGCGCCCGTGCTCAAGCGAAAACTCCAGTAGCTACCTTTTAGCAAATTCGCTCAGATATCAAGGGCCAAACGCCTAAAATTCAGTCAAAAATCGGCTGATCACACTCGATTTACTCAGCCTGGCTCACAGAATGCCATTCTGGAGAGAAACGCACCGATAACTATAAATTTCTAACTGGATTTGTCAAAAGGTGCCTGCAGAAATTGTGTAAACAAGCCAATTCTGCTACTGTCACAGACTTAAAGAAAAGCCACCCTCCCCACCCCTGTGCTTTGGTCAGACAACCAACAATCACCTACCCACACCACAGTGTGGGTTCACTCTAATTGGTGATCAAAAGCAAACTATCATTGAAGCCTAGACTAGTCCAGGAAAAATTGCCAATGAAGACATGCTACAGTGTAAAGTCTGACTTAACAAGGCCACAAACTCTAACTGCAGTTAAAGTGCCAAAGCAGCAACCCCCCAGCCCTGTGCTTTTGACACACAACTCACAGTTAGAACTGTCCCTGGGCTGTTTGGCAAAGCAGGCCTTGACGGCAAGCCCCCTCAATTTTGAGAGGCCACAATGGCTTGAACACGGGCTGCGCCCGTGCTCAAGCGAAAACTCCAGTAGCTACCTTTTAGCAAATTCGCTCAGATATCAAGGGCCAAACGCCTAAAATTCAGTCAAAAATCGGCTGATCACACTCGATTTACTCAGCCTGGCTCACAGAATGCCATTCTGGAGAGAAACGCACCGATAACTATAAATTTCTAACTGGATTTGTCAAAAGGTGCCTGCAGAAATTGTGTAAACAAGCCAATTCTGCTACTGTCACAGACTTAAAGAAAAGCCACCCTCCCCACCCCTGTGCTTTGGTCAGACAACCAACAATCACCTACCCACACCACAGTGTGGGTTCACTCTAATTGGTGATCAAAAGCAAACTATCATTGAAGCCTAGACTAGTCCAGGAAAAATTGCCAATGAAGACATGCTACAGTGTAAAGTCTGACTTAACAAGGCCACAAACTCTAACTGCAGTTAAAGTGCCAAAGCAGCAACCCCCCCAGCCCTGTGCTTTTGACACACAACTCACAGTTAGAACTGTCCCTGGGCTGTTTGGCAAAGCAGGCCTTGACGGCAAGCCCCCTCAATTTTGAGAGGCCACAATGGCTTGAACACGGGCTGCGCCCGTGCTCAAGCGAAAACTCCAGTAGCTACCTTTTAGCAAATTCGCTCAGATATCAAGGGCCAAACGCCTAAAATTCAGTCAAAAATCGGCTGATCACACTCGATTTACTCAGCCTGGCTCACAGAATGCCATTCTGGAGAGAAACGCACCGATAACTATAAATTTCTAACTGGATTTGTCAAAAGGTGCCTGCAGAAATTGTGTAAACAAGCCAATTCTGCTACTGTCACAGACTTAAAGAAAAGCCACCCTCCCCACCCCTGTGCTTTGGTCAGACAACCAACAATCACCTACCCACACCACAGTGTGGGTTCACTCTAATTGGTGATCAAAAGCAAACTATCATTGAAGCCTAGACTAGTCCAGGAAAAATTGCCAATGAAGACATGCTACAGTGTAAAGTCTGACTTAACAAGGCCACAAACTCTAACTGCAGTTAAAGTGCCAAAGCAGCAACCCCCCAGCCCTGTGCTTTTGACACACAACTCACAGTTAGAACTGTCCCTGGGCTGTTTGGCAAAGCAGGCCTTGACGGCAAGCCCCCTCAATTTTGAGAGGCCACAATGGCTTGAACACGGGCTGCGCCCGTGCTCAAGCGAAAACTCCAGTAGCTACCTTTTAGCAAATTCGCTCAGATATCAAGGGCCAAACGCCTAAAATTCTGTCAAAAATCGGCTGATCACACTCGATTTACTCAGCCTGGCTCACAGAATGCCATTCTGGAGAGAAACGCACCGATAACTATAAATTTCTAACTGGATTTGTCAAAAGGTGCCTGCAGAAATTGTGTAAACAAGCCAATTCTGCTACTGTCACAGACTTAAAGAAAAGCCACCCTCCCCACCCCTGTGCTTTGGTCAGACAACCAACAATCACCTACCCACACCACAGTGTGGGTTCACTCTAATTGGTGATCAAAAGCAAACTATCATTGAAGCCTAGACTAGTCCAGGAAAAATTGCCAATGAAGACATGCTACAGTGTAAAGTCTGACTTAACAAGGCCACAAACTCTAACTGCAGTTAAAGTGCCAAAGCAGCAACCCCCCAGCCCTGTGCTTTTGACACACAACTCACAGTTAGAACTGTCCCTGGGCTGTTTGGCAAAGCAGGCCTTGACGGCAAGCCCCCTCAATTTTGAGAGGCCACAATGGCTTGAACACGGGCTGCGCCCGTGCTCAAGCGAAAACTCCAGTAGCTACCTTTTAGCAAATTCGCTCAGATATCAAGGGCCAAACGCCTAAAATTCAGTCAAAAATCGGCTGATCACACTCGATTTACTCAGCCTGGCTCACAGAATGCCATTCTGGAGAGAAACGCACCGATAACTATAAATTTCTAACTGGATTTGTCAAAAGGTGCCTGCAGAAATTGTGTAAACAAGCCAATTCTGCTACTGTCACAGACTTAAAGAAAAGCCACCCTCCCCACCCCTGTGCTTTGGTCAGACAACCAACAATCACCTACCCACACCACAGTGTGGGTTCACTCTAATTGGTGATCAAAAGCAAACTATCATTGAAGCCTAGACTAGTCCAGGAAAAATTGCCAATGAAGACATGCTACAGTGTAAAGTCTGACTTAACAAGGCCACAAACTCTAACTGCAGTTAAAGTGCCAAAGCAGCAACCCCCCCAGCCCTGTGCTTTTGACACACAACTCACAGTTAGAACTGTCCCTGGGCTGTTTGGCAAAGCAGGCCTTGACGGCAAGCCCCCTCAATTTTGAGAGGCCACAATGGCTTGAACACGGGCTGCGCCCGTGCTCAAGCGAAAACTCCAGTAGCTACCTTTTAGCAAATTCGCTCAGATATCAAGGGCCAAACGCCTAAAATTCAGTCAAAAATCGGCTGATCACACTCGATTTACTCAGCCTGGCTCACAGAATGCCATTCTGGAGAGAAACGCACCGATAACTATAAATTTCTAACTGGATTTGTCAAAAGGTGCCTGCAGAAATTGTGTAAACAAGCCAATTCTGCTACTGTCACAGACTTAAAGAAAAGCCACCCTCCCCACCCCTGTGCTTTGGTCAGACAACCAACAATCACCTACCCACACCACAGTGTGGGTTCACTCTAATTGGTGATCAAAAGCAAACTATCATTGAAGCCTAGACTAGTCCAGGAAAAATTGCCAATGAAGACATGCTACAGTGTAAAGTCTGACTTAACAAGGCCACAAACTCTAACTGCAGTTAAAGTGCCAAAGCAGCAACCCCCCCAGCCCTGTGCTTTTGACACACAACTCACAGTTAGAACTGTCCCTGGGCTGTTTGGCAAAGCAGGCCTTGACGGCAAGCCCCCTCAATTTTGAGAGGCCACAATGGCTTGAACACGGGCTGCGCCCGTGCTCAAGCGAAAACTCCAGTAGCTACCTTTTAGCAAATTCGCTCAGATATCAAGGGCCAAACGCCTAAAATTCAGTCAAAAATCGGCTGATCACACTCGATTTACTCAGCCTGGCTCACAGAATGCCATTCTGGAGAGAAACGCACCGATAACTATAAATTTCTAACTGGATTTGTCAAAAGGTGCCTGCAGAAATTGTGTAAACAAGCCAATTCTGCTACTGTCACAGACTTAAAGAAAAGCCACCCTCCCCACCCCTGTGCTTTGGTCAGACAACCAACAATCACCTACCCACACCACAGTGTGGGTTCACTCTAATTGGTGATCAAAAGCAAACTATCATTGAAGCCTAGACTAGTCCAGGAAAAATTGCCAATGAAGACATGCTACAGTGTAAAGTCTGACTTAACAAGGCCACAAACTCTAACTGCAGTTAAAGTGCCAAAGCAGCAACCCCCCAGCCCTGTGCTTTTGACACACAACTCACAGTTAGAACTGTCCCTGGGCTGTTTGGCAAAGCAGGCCTTGACGGCAAGCCCCCTCAATTTTGAGAGGCCACAATGGCTTGAACACGGGCTGCGCCCGTGCTCAAGCGAAAACTCCAGTAGCTACCTTTTAGCAAATTCGCTCAGATATCAAGGGCCAAACGCCTAAAATTCAGTCAAAAATCGGCTGATCACACTCGATTTACTCAGCCTGGCTCACAGAATGCCATTCTGGAGAGAAACGCACCGATAACTATAAATTTCTAACTGGATTTGTCAAAAGGTGCCTGCAGAAATTGTGTAAACAAGCCAATTCTGCTACTGTCACAGACTTAAAGAAAAGCCACCCTCCCCACCCCTGTGCTTTGGTCAGACAACCAACAATCACCTACCCACACCACAGTGTGGGTTCACTCTAATTGGTGATCAAAAGCAAACTATCATTGAAGCCTAGACTAGTCCAGGAAAAATTGCCAATGAAGACATGCTACAGTGTAAAGTCTGACTTAACAAGGCCACAAACTCTAACTGCAGTTAAAGTGCCAAAGCAGCAACCCCCCCAGCCCTGTGCTTTTGACACACAACTCACAGTTAGAACTGTCCCTGGGCTGTTTGGCAAAGCAGGCCTTGACGGCAAGCCCCCTCAATTTTGAGAGGCCACAATGGCTTGAACACGGGCTGCGCCCGTGCTCAAGCGAAAACTCCAGTAGCTACCTTTTAGCAAATTCGCTCAGATATCAAGGGCCAAACGCCTAAAATTCAGTCAAAAATCGGCTGATCACACTCGATTTACTCAGCCTGGCTCACAGAATGCCATTCTGGAGAGAAACGCACCGATAACTATAAATTTCTAACTGGATTTGTCAAAAGGTGCCTGCAGAAATTGTGTAAACAAGCCAATTCTGCTACTGTCACAGACTTAAAGAAAAGCCACCCTCCCCACCCCTGTGCTTTGGTCAGACAACCAACAATCACCTACCCACACCACAGTGTGGGTTCACTCTAATTGGTGATCAAAAGCAAACTATCATTGAAGCCTAGACTAGTCCAGGAAAAATTGCCAATGAAGACATGCTACAGTGTAAAGTCTGACTTAACAAGGCCACAAACTCTAACTGCAGTTAAAGTGCCAAAGCAGCAACCCCCCCAGCCCTGTGCTTTTGACACACAACTCACAGTTAGAACTGTCCCTGGGCTGTTTGGCAAAGCAGGCCTTGACGGCAAGCCCCCTCAAATTTGAGGAGGCAACAATGGCGTGATCGGGCTGCGCCCGTGCTCGCGCGAAACCTCCAGTAGCTACCTTTTAACAACTTCGCTCAGCTCTCAAGGGCCAAACGCCTAGACTTCAGTCAAAAATCGGCTGATCACACTCGATTTACTCAGCCTGGATCACAGTATGCCATTCTGGAGAGGATAACGCACCGATAACTATAAAATTCTAACTGGAATTGTCAAAAGGTGCCGGCAGGAAAATTGTGTAAACAAGCCCATTCTGCTCCTGATAGACAGACTTAAAGAAAAGCCAACCTCCCCACCCCTGTGCTTATGGTCAGACAACCAACAATCAACCTACCCAGCACCACAGTGTGGGTTCACTCTAATTGGTGATCAAAAGCAAACTATAACTGAAGCCTAGGATAGTCCAGGAAAAATTGCCAATGAAGACATGCTACAGTGTAAAGTCAGACTTAACAATGCCACAAAATCTAAATGCAGATAAAGTGCCAAAGCAGCAACCACCCCAGCCCTGTGCTTTTGAAACAAAACTCACAGTTAGAAAAGACCCTGGGCTGTTTGGCAAAGCAGGCCTTGACGGCAAGCCCAGTCAATTTTGAGAGGCCACAAAGGCTTGAACACGGGCTGCGCCCGGTCTCAAGCACGCGAAAACTCCAGTAGATACCTTTTAGCAAATTCGCTCAGATATCAAGTACCAAACGCCTAAAATTCAGGCAAAAATCGGCTGATCACACTCGATTTACTCAGCCTGGCTCACCAGGAATTCCATTCTGGAGAGAAACGCACCGATAACTATAAATTTCTAAATGGATTTGTCAAAAGGTGCCTGCAGAAATTGTGTAAACAAGCCTTATGCTGCTACTGTCAGCAGACTTAAAGAAAAGCCACACCCGCCCCACACCTGTGACTTTGTTTAGTCAAGACAACCAACAACCACCTACCCACACCACAGGGTGGGTTCACTATAATTGGTGATCAGAAAGAAAAACTTATCATTGAAGCCTAGATTAGTCCAGGAAAAATTGCCAATGAAGACAGGCTACAGTGTAAAGCTCTGACTTTAACAAAGGCCACAAACCTCTAACTGCAGTTAAAGGGCCAACGCAGCAAACCCCCCAGCCCTGTGCTTTTGACACACAACTCACAGTTAGAAACTGTCCCTGGGCTGTTTGGCAAAAGCAGGCACTTGCCGGCAAGCCCCCTCAATTTTTGAGAGGCCACAATGGCTTGAACCACGGGCTGCGCCCGTGATCAAGCGAAAACTACAGTAGCTACCTTTTTAGCAAAATTCGCTCAGATATCAAGGGCAAAACGCCTAAACTTCAGTCGAAAAAAAAAAAACGGCTGCTCTCACTCGATTTACTCAGCCTGGCTCACCGCATGCCATTCTGGAGAGAAAACGCACCGATAACTCAAATTTCTAACTGGATTTGTCAAAAGGTGCCTGCAGAAATTGTGTAAAACAAAGCCAATTCTGCTACTGTCACAGTGACTTAAAGAAAAGCCACCCTCCACACCCCTGTGCTTTGGTCAGACAACCAACAATCACCTACCCACACCACAGTGTGGGTTCACTCTAATTGGTGACCCAAAGCAAAAACTATCATTGAAGCCTAGAAGAGTCCAGGAAAAATGGCCAATGAATACATGCTACAGTGTAAAGTCTGAATTAAAAAGGCCACAAACTATAACTGCAGTTAAAAACTGCCAAAGACAGCAACCCCCCCAAAGCCCTGTGCGTTGGACCACACAACTCACAGTTAGAATTGCTACTGGGGCGGTTTGGCAAAGCAGGCCTTGACGGCAAGCCCCCTCAAAAATTTTGAGAGGCCACAATGGCTTGAACACGGGCTGCAGGCCCGTGCTCAAGCGACAACTCCATTAGCTACCTTTTAGCAAATTCGCTCAGATATCAAGGGCCAAAAGCCTAAAATTCAGTCAAAAAATCGGCTGATCACACTCGATTTACGAGCCTGGCTCACAGAATGCCATTCTGGAGCGAAACGCACAGATAACAATAAATTTCTAACTGGATTTGTCGAAAAGGTGGCCGATAGGCGAAGAAATTGTGTAAACAAGACAATTCTGCTACTGTCACAGACTTAAAAGAAAAAGCCACCCTCCCCACCCCTGTGTTTTGTTCAGGACCAACACAACAATCAATACCCACACCACAGTGTGGGTTCACTCTAATTGGTGATCAAAAGCAAACTATCATTGAAGCCTAGACTAGTCCAGGAAAAACTGACACTGAAGACATTGTACAGTGTCACAAGTCTGACTTGAACAAGGCCACAAAACTCTAAATGCAGGTAAAGTGCCAAAGCAGCAACCCCCCCAGCCACGTGCTTTTGACACACAAATCAACAGTTAGAACTGTCCCTGGGAGTTTGGCAAAGCAGGCCTTTGACGGCAAGCCCCCTCAATTTTGAGAGGCCACAATGGCTTTGAACACGGGGCTGCGCCACGTTGCTCAAGCGAAAACTCCAGTAGCTACCCTTTAGCAAATTCGCTCAGATATCAAGGGCAGAACGCCGTAAAATTCAGTCAAAAATCGGCTGGTCACCACTCGAGGTTAATCCCAGCATGGCTCACAGAATGCCATTCTGGAGAGAAACGCACCGATAAACTATAAATTTCTAACTGGATTTGTCAAAAGGTGCCTGCAGAAGTTGTGTAAACAAGCCAATTCGGCTACTGTCACAGACTTAAAGCAAAGCCACCCTCCCAACCTCCTGTGCTTTGGGCAGACACACAACCATCACCGAACACAAAAACACAGTGTGGGGTCACTCTAATTGGTGATCAAAAGCAAACTAGCATTGAAGCCTAGACTAGTCCAGGAAAACTTGCCAATGAGGAAATGCCTACAGTGTAAAGTCCGTGACTTAACAAGGCCACAAACTCTAACTGCAGTTAAAGTGCCAAAGCAGCAACCCCCCAGCCCTGTGCTTTGGACACACAACTCACAGTTAGAACTGTCCCTGGGCTGTTGGCCAAACGAAGGCCTTGACGGCAAGCACCCTCAACGATTTTGAAGGAGGCCGACAAAGGCTTGAACACAGGGTGAGCCCGTGCTCAAGCGAAAACTCCAGTAGCTACCTTTTAGCAAATTCGCTCAGATATCAAGGGCAAAACGCCTAAAATTCAGTCAAAAATCGGCTGATCACACTCGATTTACTCAGCCTGGTCCACAGAATGCCATTCTGGAGCGAAAAGCCACGATAACGATAAATTTCTAAACGGATTTGTCAAAAGGTGCCTGCAGAAAAATTGTGTAAACAAGCCAATTCTGCTACTGTCACCAGACTTAAAGAAAAGCCCCCCCTCCCAACCCTGTGCTTTGGTCAGACAACCAACAATCCACCTACCCCACACCACAGTGTGGGTTCACTAGGGTAATGGGTGATCAAAAGCAAACTATCATTGAAGCCTAGACTAGTCCAGGATAAAAATGCCAATGAAGACAGGCGCCAGTGTAAAGTCTGACTTAAGCAATAGGCCACAAACTCTAACTGCAGGTAACGTGCCCCAAGCAGCAACCCCCCACGCCCTGTGCTTTTGACACACAACTCACAGTCAGAACTGTCCATGGGCGGTCTTTGGCAAAGCAGGCCTTGACGGCAAGCCCCCTCAATTTTGAGAGGCCACAATGGGCTTGATAACACGGGCTGCGCCCGATATGCTACTCAAGACGAAAACTCCAGTAAGCTACCTTTTAGCAAATTCCGCTTCAGATATCAAGGGCCAAAACGCCTAAAATTCAGTCAAAAATCGGCTGATTCAACACTCGGCTTTACTCAGCCTGGCTCACAGAATTGCCATTCTGGAGAGAACACGCAAACCGATAACTATAAAATTTTCTAACTGTATTTGTCAAAAGGTGCCTGCAAGAAAATTGTTGTAAAACAAGCCAATTCTGCTAACTGTCACAGACTAAAGAAAAGCCAAACTCCCCACCCCTGTGCGTTTGGTACAGACAACCAACAAGCACCTACCCACACCACAGTGTGGGGTTTCACGTTAATTGGTGATCAAAAGCAAACTACTATTGAAGCCTAGACGAGTCCAGGAAAAAATTGCCAAATGAAGACATGCTACAGTGTAAAGTCTGATTAACAAGGCCACAAACTCTAACTGGGGGGGGGGGGGGGGGGGGGGGCAGTTAAAGTGGCCAAAGCAGCAACTCTACCCAGCCCCCCCAGCCCTGTGCTTATTGGACACACAAACTCACAGTTAGGAAACTGTCCCTGGGCTGTTTGGCAAAGCAGGCACTTGACGGCAAGCCCCCTCAATATTTGAGAGGCCACAATGGCTTGAAACCCACGGGCTGTCGCCCTGTAGCTCAAGCGCAACACTCCCGTAGCTACCTTTTATAGCAAATTCGCCTTCAGATATCAAGGGCCTAAACGCCTAAAATTCAGTCAACAAATCGGCTGATCATCACTCGATTTAACTCAGCCTGTGGCTCACAGAATGCCATTCTGGAGAGAAACGCACCGATAACTATAAATTTCTAACTGGATTTTGTCAACAAGGTGCTGCAGAAATTGTGTAAACAAGCCAATTCTGCTACTGTCACAGACTTAAACGAAAAGCCACCCTCCCCACCCCCTGTGCTTTTGGTCCAGACAACCAACAATCACCGTTACCCACACCACAGTGTGGGTTTCACTCGTACATGGGTGATCAAAAGCAAACTATCATTGAAGCCTAGACTAGTCCAGGAAAAATTGCCAATGAATACATGCTACAGTGTAAAGTCTGACTTAACAAGGCCACAAACTCTAACTGCAGTTAAAGTGCCAAAGCAGCAACCCCCCCAGCCCTGTGCTTTTGACACACAACTCACAGTTAGAACTGTCCCTGGGGGGTTTGGCAAAGCAGGCCTTGACGGCAGCCCCCTCAATTTTGAGAGGCCACAATGGCTTGAACACGGGCTGCGCCCGTGCTCAAGCGAAAACTCCAGTAGCTACCTTTTAGCAAATTCGCTCAGATATCAAGGGCCAAACGCCTAAAATTCAGTCAAAAATCGGCTGATCACACTCGATTTACTCAGCCTGGCTCACAGAATGCCATTCTGGAGAGAAACGCACCGATAACTATAAATTTCTAACTGGATTTGTCAAAAGGTGCCTGCGGAGAAATTGTGTAAACAAAGCCAATTCTGCTACTGTCACAGACTTAAAGAAAAGCCAACCCTCCCCCCCTGTGCTTTGGTCAGACAACCAACAATCACCTACCCACACCACAGTGTGGGTTCACTCTAATTGGTGATCAAAAACAAACTATCATTGAAGCCTAGACTAGTGTAGGGAAAATTGCCAATGAAGACATGCTACAGTGTAAAGTCTGACTTAACAAGGCCACAAACTCTAACTGCAGTTAAAGTGCCAAAGCAGCAACCCCCCCAGCCCTGTGCTTTTGACACAAAACTCTAAGTTAGAACTGTCCCTGGGCTGTCTGGCAAAGCAGGCCTTTACGTCAAGCCCCCTCAATTTTGAGAGGCCACAATGGCTTGAACCTGGCTGCGCCCTGCTCAAGCGAAAACTCCAGTGCTACCTTTTAGCAAATTCGCTCAGATATCAAGGGCCAAACGCCTAAAATTTCAGTCAAAAATCGGCTGATCACACTCGATTTACTCAGCCTGGCTCACAGAATGCCATTCTGGAGAGAAACGCACCGATAACTATAACTTTCTAACTGGATTTGTCCAACGGTGCCTGAAGAAATTGTGTAAACAAGCCACTTCTGCTACTGTCACAGACTTAAAGATAAGCCACCCTCCCCACCCCTGTGCTTTGGTCAGACAACCAACAATCACCTACCCACACCACAGTGTGGGTTCACTCTAATTGGTGATCAAAAGCAAACTATCATTGAAGCCTAGACTAGTCCAGGAAAAATTGCCAAGGAAGACATGCTACAGTGTAAAGTCTGACTTAACAAGGCCACAAACTCTAACTGCAGTTAAAGTGCCAAAGCACCAACCCCCCCAGCCCTGTGCTTTTGACACACAACTCACAGTTAGAACTGTCCCTGGGCTGTTTGGCAAAGCAGGCCTTGACGGCAAGCCCCCTCAATTTTGAGAGGCCACAATGGCTTGAACACGGGCTGCGCCCGTGCTCAAGCGAAAACTCCAGTAGCTACCTTTTAGCAAATTCGCTCAGATAGCAAGGGCCAAACGCCGAACATTCAGTCAAAAATCGGCTGCTCACACTCGATTTACTCTGCCTGGCTCACAGAATGCCATTCTGGAGAGCAACGCACCGATAACTATAAATTTCTAACTGGATTTGTCAAAAGGTGCCTGCAGAAATTGTGTAAACAAGCCAATTCTGCTACTGTCACAGACTTAAAGAAAAGCCACCCTCCCCACCCCTGTGCTTTGGTCAGACAACCAACAATCACCTACCCACACCACAGTGTGGGTTCACTCTAATTGGTGATCAAAAGCAAACTATCAATGAAGCCTAGACTAGTCCAGGAAAAATTGCCAATGAAGACATGCTACAGTGTAAAGTCTGACTTAACAAGGCCACAAACTCTAACTGCAGTTAAAGTGCCAAAGCAGCAACCCCCCCAGCCCTGTGCTTTTGACACACAACTCACAGTTAGAACTGTCCCTGTGCTGTTTGGCAAAGCAGGCCTTGACGGCAAGCCCCCTCAATTTTGAGAGACCACAATGGCTTGAACACGTGATTCGCCCGTGCTCAAGCGAAAACTCCAGTAGCTACTTTTAGCAAATTCGCTCAGATAGCAGGGGCCAAACGCCTAAAATTCTGTCAAAAATCGGCTGATCACACTCGATTTACTCAGCCTGGCTCACAGAATGCCATTCTGGAGAGAAACGCACCGATAACTATAAATTTCTAACTGGATTTGTCAAAAGGTGCCTGCAGAAATTGTGTAAACAATCCAATTCTGCTACTGTCACAGACTTAAAGAAAAGCCACCCTCCCCACCCCCTGTGGCATTTGGGTCAGACAACCAACAATCACCTACCCAACGACCACAGTTGTGGGTTCCTCTGAATGGTGATCAACATCAAACTATCATTGAAAGCCTTAACAAAAGCCCCCCACCCCACCTAGTCCAGGGGTAAAATTGCCAATGAAGACCTCCTACAGCTGTAAAGTCTACTTAACATCAAGTGCCACAAACTCTCACTGCAGCGTAAAAGTGCCAAAAGCAGCACCCCCCCAGCCCTGTGCTTATTGGACACACAACTCAACAGTTAGAACTGTCCCTGGGCTGTTTGGCAAAGCATTGCCTCTGACTGCAGAGCCCTGCTCCTTCAATTTTCTGAGGAGGCCACAATGGCTTGAACACCCGAGGGCTTGCGCCCGTGTTCAAGCGAAAACTCCAGTAGCTACCTGTTAGCTAGTTCGCTCAGATATCAAGGGCCAAACGCCTAAAATTCTGTCAAAATCGGCTGATCACACTCGATTTACTCAGCCTGGCTCACAGAATGCCATTCTGAGAGAAACGCACCGATAACTATAAATTTCTAACGGGATTTGTCAAAAGGTGCCTGCAGAAATTGTGTAAACAAGCCAATTCTGCTACTGTCACAGACTTAAAGAAAAGCCACCCTCCCCACCCCGGTGCTTTGGTCAGACAACCAACAATCACCTACCCACACCACAGTGTGGGTTCACTCTAATTGGTGATCAAAAGCAAACTATCATTGAAGCCTAGACTAGTCCAGGAAAAATTGCCAATGAAGACATGCTACAGTGTAAAGTCTGACTTAACAAGGCCACAAACTCTAACTGCAGTTAAAGTGCCAAAGCAGCAACCCCCCAGCCCTGTGCTTTTGACACACAACTCACAGTTAGAACTGTCCCTGGGCTGTTTGGCAAAGCAGGCCTTGACGGCAAGCCCCCTCAATTTTGAGAGGCCACAATGGCTTGAACACGGGCTGCGCCCGTGCTCAAGCGAAAACTCCAGTAGCTACCTTTTAGCAAATTCGCTCAGATATCAAGGGCCAAACGCCTAAAATTCAGTCAAAATCGGCTGATCACACTCGATTTACTCAGCCTGGCTCACAGAATGCCATTCTGGAGAGAAACGCACCGATAACTATAAATTTCTAACTGGATTTGTCAAAAGGTGCCTGCAGAAATTGTGTAAACAAGCCAATTCTGCTACTGTCACAGACTTAAAGAAAAGCCACCCTCCCCACCCCTGTGCTTTGGTCAGACAACCAACAATCACCTACCCACACCACAGTGTGGGTTCACTCTAATTGGTGATCAAAAGCAAACTATCATTGAAGCCTAGACTAGTCCAGGAAAAATTGCCAATGAAGACATGCTACAGTGTAAAGTCTGACTTAACAAGGCCACAAACTCTAACTGCAGTTAAAGTGCCAAAGCAGCAACCCCCCCAGCCCTGTGCTTTTGACACACAACTCACAGTTAGAACTGTCCCTGGGCTGTTTGGCAAAGCAGGCCTTGACGGCAAGCCCCCTCAATTTTGAGAGGCCACAATGGCTTGAACACGGGCTGCGCCCGTGCTCAAGCGAAAACTCCAGTAGCTACCTTTTAGCAAATTCGCTCAGATATCAAGGGCCAAACGCCTAAAATTCAGTCAAAAATCGGCTGATCACACTCGATTTACTCAGCCTGGCTCACAGAATGCCATTCTGGAGAGAAACGCACCGATAACTATAAATTTCTAACTGGATTTGTCAAAAGGTGCCTGCAGAAATTGTGTAAACAAGCCAATTCTGCTACTGTCACAGACTTAAAGAAAAGCCACCCTCCCCACCCCTGTGCTTTGGTCAGACAACCAACAATCACCTACCCACACCACAGTGTGGGTTCACTCTAATTGGTGATCAAAAGCAAACTATCATTGAAGCCTAGACTAGTCCAGGAAAAATTGCCAATGAAGACATGCTACAGTGTAAAGTCTGACTTAACAAGGCCACAAACTCTAACTGCAGTTAAAGTGCCAAAGCAGCAACCCCCCCAGCCCTGTGCTTTTGACACACAACTCACAGTTAGAACTGTCCCTGGGCTGTTTGGCAAAGCAGGCCTTGACGGCAAGCCCCCTCAATTTTGAGAGGCCACAATGGCTTGAACACGGGCTGCGCCCGTGCTCAAGCGAAAACTCCAGTAGCTACCTTTTAGCAAATTCGCTCAGATATCAAGGGCCAAACGCCTAAAATTCAGTCAAAAATCGGCTGATCACACTCGATTTACTCAGCCTGGCTCACAGAATGCCATTCTGGAGAGAAACGCACCGATAACTATAAATTTCTAACTGGATTTGTCAAAAGGTGCCTGCAGAAATTGTGTAAACAAGCCAATTCTGCTACTGTCACAGACTTAAAGAAAAGCCACCCTCCCCACCCCTGTGCTTTGGTCAGACAACCAACAATCACCTACCCACACCACAGTGTGGGTTCACTCTAATTGGTGATCAAAAGCAAACTATCATTGAAGCCTAGACTAGTCCAGGAAAAATTGCCAATGAAGACATGCTACAGTGTAAAGTCTGACTTAACAAGGCCACAAACTCTAACTGCAGTTAAAGTGCCAAAGCAGCAACCCCCCCAGCCCTGTGCTTTTGACACACAACTCACAGTTAGAACTGTCCCTGGGCTGTTTGGCAAAGCAGGCCTTGACGGCAAGCCCCCTCAATTTTGAGAGGCCACAATGGCTTGAACACGGGCTGCGCCCGTGCTCAAGCGAAAACTCCAGTAGCTACCTTTTAGCAAATTCGCTCAGATATCAAGGGCCAAACGCCTAAAATTCAGTCAAAAATCGGCTGATCACACTCGATTTACTCAGCCTGGCTCACAGAATGCCATTCTGGAGAGAAACGCACCGATAACTATAAATTTCTAACTGGATTTGTCAAAAGGTGCCTGCAGAAATTGTGTAAACAAGCCAATTCTGCTACTGTCACAGACTTAAAGAAAAGCCACCCTCCCCACCCCTGTGCTTTGGTCAGACAACCAACAATCACCTACCCACACCACAGTGTGGGTTCACTCTAATTGGTGATCAAAAGCAAACTATCATTGAAGCCTAGACTAGTCCAGGAAAAATTGCCAATGAAGACATGCTACAGTGTAAAGTCTGACTTAACAAGGCCACAAACTCTAACTGCAGTTAAAGTGCCAAAGCAGCAACCCCCCCAGCCCTGTGCTTTTGACACACAACTCACAGTTAGAACTGTCCCTGGGCTGTTTGGCAAAGCAGGCCTTGACGGCAAGCCCCCTCAATTTTGAGAGGCCACAATGGCTTGAACACGGGCTGCGCCCGTGCTCAAGCGAAAACTCCAGTAGCTACCTTTTAGCAAATTCGCTCAGATATCAAGGGCCAAACGCCTAAAATTCTGTCAAAAATCGGCTGATCACACTCGATTTACTCAGCCTGGCTCACAGAATGCCATTCTGGAGAGAAACGCACCGATAACTATAAATTTCTAACTGGATTTGTCAAAAGGTGCCTGCAGAAATTGTGTAAACAAGCCAATTCTGCTACTGTCACAGACTTAAAGAAAAGCCACCCTCCCCACCCCTGTGCTTTGGTCAGACAACCAACAATCACCTACCCACACCACAGTGTGGGTTCACTCTAATTGGTGATCAAAAGCAAACTATCATTGAAGCCTAGACTAGTCCAGGAAAAATTGCCAATGAAGACATGCTACAGTGTAAAGTCTGACTTAACAAGGCCACAAACTCTAACTGCAGTTAAAGTGCCAAAGCAGCAACCCCCCCAGCCCTGTGCTTTTGACACACAACTCACAGTTAGAACTGTCCCTGGGCTGTTTGGCAAAGCAGGCCTTGACGGCAAGCCCCCTCAATTTTGAGAGGCCACAATGGCTTGAACACGGGCTGCGCCCGTGCTCAAGCGAAAACTCCAGTAGCTACCTTTTAGCAAATTCGCTCAGATATCAAGGGCCAAACGCCTAAAATTCAGTCAAAAATCGGCTGATCACACTCGATTTACTCAGCCTGGCTCACAGAATGCCATTCTGGAGAGAAACGCACCGATAACTATAAATTTCTAACTGGATTTGTCAAAAGGTGCCTGCAGAAATTGTGTAAACAAGCCAATTCTGCTACTGTCACAGACTTAAAGAAAAGCCACCCTCCCCACCCCTGTGCTTTGGTCAGACAACCAACAATCACCTACCCACACCACAGTGTGGGTTCACTCTAATTGGTGATCAAAAGCAAACTATCATTGAAGCCTAGACTAGTCCAGGAAAAATTGCCAATGAAGACATGCTACAGTGTAAAGTCTGACTTAACAAGGCCACAAACTCTAACTGCAGTTAAAGTGCCAAAGCAGCAACCCCCCAGCCCTGTGCTTTTGACACACAACTCACAGTTAGAACTGTCCCTGGGCTGTTTGGCAAAGCAGGCCTTGACGGCAAGCCCCCTCAATTTTGAGAGGCCACAATGGCTTGAACACGGGCTGCGCCCGTGCTCAAGCGAAAACTCCAGTAGCTACCTTTTAGCAAATTCGCTCAGATATCAAGGGCCAAACGCCTAAAATTCTGTCAAAAATCGGCTGATCACACTCGATTTACTCAGCCTGGCTCACAGAATGCCATTCTGGAGAGAAACGCACCGATAACTATAAATTTCTAACTGGATTTGTCAAAAGGTGCCTGCAGAAATTGTGTGTAAACAAGCCAATTCTGCTACTGTCACAGACTTAAAGAAAAGCCACCCTCCCCACCCCTGTGCTTTGGTCAGACAACCAACAATCACCTACCCACACCACAGTGTGGGTTCACTCTAATTGGTGATCAAAAGCAAACTATCATTGAAGCCTAGACTAGTCCAGGAAAAATTGCCAATGAAGACATGCTACAGTGTAAAGTCTGACTTAACAAGGCCACAAACTCTAACTGCAGTTAAAGTGCCAAAGCAGCAACCCCCCCAGCCCTGTGCTTTTGACACACAACTCACAGTTAGAACTGTCCCTGGGCTGTTTGGCAAAGCAGGCCTTGACGGCAAGCCCCCTCAATTTTGAGAGGCCACAATGGCTTGAACACGGGCTGCGCCCGTGCTCAAGCGAAAACTCCAGTAGCTACCTTTTAGCAAATTCGCTCAGATATCAAGGGCCAAACGCCTAAAATTCAGTCAAAAATCGGCTGATCACACTCGATTTACTCAGCCTGGCTCACAGAATGCCATTCTGGAGAGAAACGCACCGATAACTATAAATTTCTAACTGGATTTGTCAAAAGGTGCCTGCAGAAATTGTGTAAACAAGCCAATTCTGCTACTGTCACAGACTTAAAGAAAAGCCACCCTCCCCACCCCTGTGCTTTGGTCAGACAACCAACAATCACCTACCCACACCACAGTGTGGGTTCACTCTAATTGGTGATCAAAAGCAAACTATCATTGAAGCCTAGACTAGTCCAGGAAAAATTGCCAATGAAGACATGCTACAGTGTAAAGTCTGACTTAACAAGGCCACAAACTCTAACTGCAGTTAAAGTGCCAAAGCAGCAACCCCCCAGCCCTGTGCTTTTGACACACAACTCACAGTTAGAACTGTCCCTGGGCTGTTTGGCAAAGCAGGCCTTGACGACAAGCCCCTCAATTTTGAGAGGCCACAACGGCTTGAACACGGGCTACGCCCGTGCTCAAGCGCGAAACCTCCAGTAGCTACCTTTTAGCAAAATTCGCTCAGATATCAAGGGCCAAACGCCTAAAATTCTGTCAAAAATCGGCTGATCACACTCGATTTACTCAGCCTGGCTCACAGAATGCCATTCTGGAGAGAAAACGCACCGATAACTATAAATTTCTAACTGGATTTGTCAAAAGGTGCCTGCAGAAATTGTGTAAACAAGCCAATTCTGCTACTGTCACAGACTTAAAGAAAAGCCACCCTCCCCACCCCTGTGCTTTGGTCAGACAACCAACAATCACCTACCCACACCACAGTGTGGGTTCACTCTAATGTGTGATCAAAAGCAAACTATCATTGAAGCCTAGACTAGTCCAGGAAAAATTGCCAATGAAGACATGCTACAGTGTAAAGTCTGACTTAACAAGGCCACAAACTCTAACTGCAGTTAAAGTGCCAAAGCAGCAACCCCCCCAGCCCTGTGCTTTTGACACACAACTCACAGTTAGAACTGTCCCTGGGCTGTTTGGCAAAGCAGGCCTTGACGGCAAGCCCCCTCAATTTTGAGAGGCCACAATGGCTTGAACACGGGCTGCGCCCGTGCTCAAGCGAAAACTCCAGTAGTAGCTACCTTTTAGCAAATTCGCTCAGATATCAAGGGCCAAACGCGTAAAAGTCAGTCAAAAATCGGCTGATCACACTCGATTTACTCAGCCTGGCTCACAGAATGCCATTCTGGAGGGAAACGCACCGATAACTATAAATTTCTAACTGGATTTGTCAAAAGGTGCCTGCAGAAATTGTGTAAACAAGCCAATTCTGCTACTGTCACAGACTTAAAGAAAAGCCACCCTCCCCACCCCTGTGCTTTGGTCAGACAACCAACAATCACCTACCCACACCACAGTGTGGGTTCACTCTAATTGGTGATCAAAAGCAAACTATCATTGAAGCCTAGACTAGTCCAGGAAAAATTGCCAATGAAGACATGCTACAGTGTAAAGTCTGACTTAACAAGGCCACAAACTCTAACTGCAGTTAAAGTGCCAAAGCAGCAACCCCCCCCGCCCTGTGCTTTTGACACACAACTCACAGTTAGAACTGTCCCTGGGCTGTTTGGCAAAGCAGGCCTTGACGGCAAGCCCCCTCAGATTTGAGAGGCCACAATGGCTTGAACACGGGCTGCGCCCGTGCTCAAGCGAAAACTCCAGTAGCTACCTTTTAGCAAATTCGCTCAGATATCAAGGGCCAAACGCCTAAAATTCAGTCAAAAATCGGCTGATCACACTCGATTTACTCAGCCTGGCTCACAGAATGCCATCTGGAGAGAAACGCACCGATAACTATAAATTTCTAACTGGATTTGTCAAAAGGTGCCTGCAGAAATTGTGTAAACAAGCCAATTCTGCTACTGTCACAGACTTAAAGACAAAAAAGCCACCCTCCCCACCCCCTGTGCTTT
>NC_090892.1:72738723-72754719 GCF_036669925.1 Montipora capricornis | reverse complement strand
TATGACGTCATATTGTTTTTTGAGTATAAATAGATATAATATATCTGTTCTTAATACATCCAGGCTACAGATATCGTGTGTATGGACTTGTTTCTCGTACTGTTGCGTTTAAAAATTGGTGAAAAATATTTGTTAACGTCGCCTGAGTTATTTGGGCGATTTGTCTGTGTTTTGTGGTCACTTTGGCATTTATGGTAAATATGTGGTGTTGTGAGTCGAACCAGCCAATACCGACCAAAATTTTAAGGGTTGCGTGGTCGATGGACCCTACTGTGGCCGGAATAAGAATACGTCCGCGAGCTGATATTTAAAAACGTGCAGTGGTTTGGCGTTTTGAAGCATCAAGGACGGTTAGAAGGAGTGATTGTTGAAATAGCATTTTAGCACGGTGGTTTTGGACAATTTTGTGATGGTGACTCTGCCTTCAAAACGAGAGGATGTCTAACCTCTATTCCACGTATTCCTAGTTCCGGAATACGGTCAATCGAACGCACCCTAAATAGAACACATCTGGCAAAAAATGGTAACTGTAGAGAGTTAAAGGGACTCGAGAAATGTTATTTGAAGGGGTCCCTAGCAACAGTTTGGTAGTTAAGAACCACCCACCTTAAAGTGCTCCTCACCCCAAAATATTTTTTCGCTAAAATGAATCTTTGCAGCTGTTCGAAACGCATTGCGGCAATTTTTTCCTTTTTCTAACAAATTCTGCCATTTTATAGGCTTCGAAAGTTGCGAAAATCAAGCATCTTTTGTTCACGACCGAGTCAGAAGGGGATTGGGTCTATTTGATGGACGTCACAAACTGATTTACATTGCATTAACTCTTTGTAAACATGCATGCAAAGTAGATTGTGGACGTCACATCAGGAACAGACTCACTCCCCTTCTTTCTCGGTCGTGAACAAAAGATGCTTGGATTTTCGCAACTTTCGAAGCCTATAAAATGACAGAATTGTTAGAAAAAGGAAAAATTGACGCAATGCGTTTCGAACAGGTGCAAAGATTCATTTTAGCGAAAAAAATATTTTGGGGTGAGGGGCACTTTACTAAGTCATATCATAGTTAGGTTTCGATTTCGGTACACTGATGTTAAACTGCGCTGGAGACACTGGCCAATTGATACATCATCTAGAGCTTGCTATGTTGAAGAGACAAATAAGGTGTTGTCAAATAAACGATGGATCGATTTATCTGTGAAAATTAGCAGGTTCTTTACTACTGCCGGTTTCCTTATCGAGAGTCTTCGGTCCAGACCAAAAGAAAAAGTACGTTCCTCGATTATCTCCAAGAACAATGCTAGATTGATAACTATGCGATAAGATGCATGAGAAACTGAATCCTTGAAGAAATAATGAGCATTTCTCTCGTTCCTTGAGAACATAATATGTACTAAGGCGTTGTATCACCAACCGTGACATTCAATCAAATTCGAGACTAAAAATGTGTTTTTAAGAAACTGTTTCAACAAATGTAATTTGCAAGGTACCAAGAACAGCTGAAGTCCTCTGATATATCTATTTAGATGCAGCGATTACAATCAGTTTTGCACTTTACTAGTTGTATTTTATCTTAATACCTCCTTATCCTATTTGGATGCTATTAACGCTTGATTAAGATGCAGCTGATAAGAAAGCACGTTTTGTAGTCATAATTAAAATGAGATGATAGATAATGTTTTAGACATCATGTGGTACTTGATTGATGAAGGAAATGGGCACGTGATCTAAAGATGGACACAAGTGAGTGGGATTCAAGTTATTTATCTCCTCAAACTAATCTAATCGTTCAGAACAAAAACAAGAAACCGGTGCTTGCCGTCTGTTTTTGTGTTTCCTAACTAGTCAATCAATATATGATCTAGGATCGATTTAGTATGTGTACCTGACCTTTTCTTTTGTTTTTCTACTTGAATGCTAATCCATGCTGATGACATTCATGTTATTCTTGGTATTTTTCATTCACATGTTTTACTTATCTTGGATGTCTATTGGTAATATTCCAAGGATCTAGATTCGGGTACGATGAAACCATATTAACAAAATGTGGTATGTCGTTTTATGGATTACTTCTCTTTCGTTGTACAACGTTTGATAAAACAAATGAAATTTCGAAAGTCACTTTTATTTCAAAAATCATCGACATCACCACGCCCTTCATTTTATGCCCCATCAAGAAATTTCTCGATGCTTCTTCTTCAACTGCTAATGATGGATTTAGATTATTTTGTTATCCAGGTCACAATCGTTTAATGCATCCGCGACAAGACTTATCCTTTCGTGGGAAAAAATAATTACAGTTGCGGGGCCACCCAAGGAAAATGAGGATTGCCTTATCTTTGAAATTCAAGATAAATATAATGCACTTAATAGGAAAGAAAAACGGCCAAAATGTAACTTGTAAAGTCTGTGTTGTAGCCATCTAAGGAAATCCTTGGTGCATTTAAATTGATTCATCAATTAAATTTAAAAGGACACCGTTTGAAAAAGACCAGTCGGCGTGAGATAGTCCGAAAGTAGGTCCATTTCCTGAAGACTAGCAATTGAAAGGAGTGATAAATCCTCCTAGCCTTCGGTTATAATTCAAAAGAATAACTTCTTCTCCAGAAAAATTAATCTTGCTATTGAAGATAGTGGTCGAAGCCCTTTGATGAATATGAGATTTTAATGACCATGCAATCACTTCGTGGTAGGTTCATTATGCAATGAATGTCCTCGACAAATTCCGAAAATCTCCGATGATTCCGAACAACATTCCGAAGGGATGGTGTCCCAACTAAAATAAATATCGTGCTAAAAGCTCTTGAGAACGAAAAGGCTTCCTTCTTCTCACAGACAGATCGTAAACAAACTCAGTGGTTCCTACTGCTTTGCTCCTTTGGGCACACAAACCAAGAGTTTAATTTCTAAAGAGAGTTTAGAAACCCCCGCAAACAGCGGGTGGAATTCGTAGACTGAAGTGATTGAAGACTGATGGGAATGAAAGCGAAAGGCGAGAGAGGCTAATTCTATCCTAAAACATTTCACGATTTCATTATCGGAATTGGTTTGTATATACAGTTGCAAGGCATCGTTAGTCCAAAATATGTCCCAATATCCACTTACTTGACGTTGACCGTGATAATCAATATGCCATTCCTTGGGTCATGAAGTGTGTGGCCTCACGGCTTTCTTCATTTGACTTTATACGTTGTCAGTGGTGGTGTAAGAAAAACTCGAGTTTCTGTTCTAACTATCTGTAATTAAGTGTGTACATGACGCATATGAAACCTTAAAGATTGTGGATGCACGAGCCAAACTCCCTCCACTATTGTGACTTCATCTAATTAACTGATAACTCTACAATGGCTATACGGCTTGACGTTGCAAATTTTACGACGAATATATTTTCTGGATCAGAGAGTTTTTCACCGTTATTTCAGTGTTTTCTGGCCAGTCGCCAATCTTTGAGCGCAGCGACTGCAAAAGGGTCAAAAAGTCCAACTAAGAATACTTAAAAACCTGATCAAAATAGAATCGTCTGGCGGTCACACCTTTTAACAATGTCGGGATTGGCTAGATCAAGAGTCTTGCATTAGTTACATTTGGATGGGTTCCTATTCTTTTGCAGATGTCTTGAAACGCGAGGTAGCTTGTAGCTTAGTTCTTAACGGCTGTTTAACGTTAGCCAGTCTAGTGGGACGAATGTTAGTAATTTTTCGTCTACGAAATACCTTTGAATAAACGTCTGACTAAATTGAAGATGGTATTGTTTTGACTATTGATTGATCAGCTATTGCTTTGATTGATAAATGACCTGAAACGCTGAAATAAAACTAAAACGAAAATAGAGGGAAAAGTGTTTTACTACGTTTACGCACATACTCTCAAAACCTGACACGGAGCATAGAAGGGTCCAACCAACAAAAAGGCGATTAAACTGAGTTTTTGGCTAAATGAAGTACCGGTAGCTTAACGGCAGGCGAAGTTAGTTTTGTGTTTTTGTGTTTGGGATTATAACATCGATTCACATGGTGCAGGTGTCGTCGTAAAGGACCACATGGCAAACCCTTTCAGCCTACAGATTGCATAACCGCTTGATATCAAAGGAGCATTGATTGCCACACATGCATGATGGCCTTTTTCTGTGTTAATTGCACTGATGTTTACCTTGACCGAGTCCTTTGCCGCCGCATCCTCCCGGTACCAATGATTAGGCGCTTTTCAACCCAATCTTTAACGCAGTAGTCTTTTGTTTGCTATTTCGTCTTTAGTTTGACAGTACATTGATAAGCTTTATAATCGTGGAGGTATAGGGTAGGGTTGAGGGCAAATCTGGCACACCTTTTCCTGCGTCCACAGATTTATTTGTTTTGCTTCACGCGATTGGAGTATCATAAGCGGTTAATTCTACATACCTAAAATATGCCGCGCTTCGGTCAAGTACAATATACTTCCCAATGAATGGATTGACCCATAGAGGTACAAAACAGTAAATGGCGAACAGACTGTAACTGAAGATCAAGTAAACCCACCCTAGGTCAGCCTAGCAACTGATTAAAGACCTTAGCTTTAAATTCAGTGTCTGGAAGCTCTTTCACATGCTTAGGAGCTAGACCCTTATTAATTTGGAGGCTGTCTATCACCATGAAATGTTTGGACGCGTATAAGTTGTGTTGAGACTCTTCTTATTTTCATACGGCCGTAATGGTATCTAGTACCTGATGTCACCTATACAGTTATTGCTCTTCGTCTTCAGTGATATAAGAGCTTGGATATATTCGTGGCTGGAACGTACTGTCTCGTTTACGCAGAGGCGTAGCTGAGAAAGAAACTAAGCACTGTTCAATAAGCTGTGTGTTATAGGCTTGAAGCTTTGTTGTGTGGGATAATCCACGACTCCAAGTGCCCCTTTATCGTTGATTGATTGGATACCACAAATAAATGCCCAGGCAAAGTCTGGGAAGTAAGTTACGCAGAGAAGAATGGCAGACTGAGACAGGTCATGTACAAACTTTCAAGAACAACCGATGTGTAAACATATTGGGAGTTTACGTGGCCCGTCGAGAGGACCTGCAATTCTGTGCAATTTTTTGGTTCATGCAAAGACACAATTCGAGCCTCAGCTGTTTGGTATTTACAAATGACTGCAGGGAGAGTACTCCATGTGGCTAATTATTCTGGCTGTAAATCGAACACCTACAAGTGCTAAAATGCCGGGCGTAAATGATCGTCAGTAGCACGTGCGCTGATCGTCCCTACACTGCTTTTAGTCAGTTTAACAAAAAAGAATCTTTCTCTATATCGAGATTCATCCAAAACGGCGGATGTTTTGTTTTCCGCCGTGAGTCTAGAGTTCAATTTCGTTGGTCTTAGGGTTGGTCCACGACAAAGGGAAGCACTGGTTGGTGGCTAAAGCTACAAATAGATTGTCAACAAACTCAAATGAATCAAGTGTTTTGAAATAGTCCCTCTTTGTAAGGAGGCAAGAGTGACCGGATTTCGGGAACGCATTCAGTTTCCAGTTTTCAGACGATCCTCTGAATACACTATGGGCAGTGATTTCGGGAAAAAATGTTTCCGCAATTCCAAACATTCACAGTTACAGACTTGGCTTGTATATCAACTCTTTTTCGTTTTGGATTTCTCATTAACCCCTGAATCCGGTGCGCAGAATTTTGACACACTTCTTTCAGATAACCCGTGTCATCGTAGTTTGAAACGGCACCGAATAGTTGTTAACCTCAAGGGAAAGTTGTGGGCCAAGCGTGCGAAAAAAATTACGTTTTTCCCTCTTTGCGGAGCATAGTTGTCGCAAGTGGTGAGAGCGCTCGCCTCCTACCAATGTGATCCGGGATTGATTCCCATACTTGGCCTCATCGGTGTGGATTGAGTTTGTTGGCTCTCTTTGCTCTTACTCTGCCGCAAGAGGTTTTTCCCCGGGGGTTACTTCGGTTTCCCCATCTCCTCCAGAACCAATTGTTTGATTACAGTATGATTTGAATTAAATTGATTTGATGTAATATGTACAGTGTGAAAAATTAAAGTGCCGCCAGTCGCGCTAGAAGACTTGGACACTTAATAAATTAAAAGTTGCATTATTTCCTTGCAAAAGTAGATGTTTGTCAGTGCGCAGTGCGGTTAAGCCTATATTTCAAGTCTCACGAAAGCTTGTTAACGTAGTTTGTCAATTACACGTTGGGAAAGCTTTTGTTGTTTTTCGTTACAGTAATTCCTTGATTCACATCAAGTTATCTCTTCTGTTTTGACTGGTTTGATCTGCTTCCATTCTTGACATGTTAAATTCTAGGGACGTTTGCGATGTTCAGCGCCTTTATCCAAAACTGTCGTTAACAGGTTATTAACAACTTGAGAGTCCACCTCGGGCTGTTATTGTAGACGGAAATTTACCTGAATCGTCGAATGCGCTACAAACGACTTTGAAAACTCCGAATTTGCCGTCTTCGTGAGCACGCGGTAAATGGGCATCAAAGGCAAAGCTTGTGTGTATCGTAATTGGGCACGTCTCCCATGGTCCACGATTACAATACTGCCGGGGAAACGAAAACCGGAGTAAAAACACACCAGTCTAAGAATAAAGCAACCGTTATCTGACGAAAGGTCATCAAACCAAATGAGATAATAGAACCACGAGGAATATAAATTTTTAAGATTGAAGCATGCAGTGATGTTGTGTAGGGAAATAGTGTACCTCAATGCTAGGTTTTTTTGCTGGTCCCAAAAGGCATGGCCAACCACTCGCAACGTCTAGGCTTTTGTAATCTTACTCCTGGTTGCTAGTGGTTTTTACTACTTGTCTACCTTAGATTTAGAGAGAAATGGGTTAACCTGTTTGACTCAATCACGATATAAGTAACCGAGTAATCACCTTCAAAATATCTTGCATCTTCGAGTGGAGGAAAGAAACTAACTTGAAAACTGTCGCAATCAATCATGATAGAACCTGTCGACTATTATTTTAAAAATGTCCGTTTACGCTAATCAGTTGTTGCTTGTTGTATTTTATCATTGCCTACGGTTGTAACTGTGTCATTGTTAAATTTATTTTCATTTAATAACGTCCTTGTCATGAGCAAACTAAGCGTATCGGTGTCTCATCAACTAGTTGTTTTCTTCTTCATTTAAGCTGATGTGTTATGGTTTCACCTTAAATAAAATCTGCGACATTAAAGGAAACTATGTGTCGCCATATAATTGATGCCCTTCCTTATTATTTAGGAATATAATCTGTTTGTAAGGCGTACCACCGAGGATTCCTCGTTTGAACAAAACTGAATTGCACCGAGGAGACTTCAACTTTGTCACACACAGCGAATGCATGACTCTATTGGCGTCAGTTCTGTTATTAACAGTAAAATCAAATATAGTTCTTTAAAGGAGCAAAATCAAAAGCCATTCATTGGTCAGTTAACTTAAGCGGTTTACGAATGCTTTCGGTTTGAAGAGAAAGTCGACGTTTAAGTTATTTCAAAGTCACCGAAACTTTCGCTGTTTGGTTGGTGAATTTGACCGGAGTGTGAATGAAATTACTAATCTGGACGCTCTTTGATCAAGACTTTTCTATTGGCTCTGGTTTTTCAATATTGCGCGAAATGAATTTTGTTGTCTTTCCACGAAGCTGACGTTAAAGAGCTTCGGTAGAAATGGTTTTGTCGCGAGTTTTACGTATATGAAAGACTGTCCTTGTCCACATGAGTTTCATTGACGGCACTTTCTCTATCGGGTTTCACAGCAGTCGATAACAACAAGGTGGCACTCTTACATGATTTCTAGAACGAACACGAATGGTTATCTTATGAATAAAATTTTAGTTATAGTTTAGAATAAACTGCATGGAATATATGCTGAACAGGAAAAAAGCGCACATAAAGTGACTTCGGGCGCCACGCGACAAACCCAGACTTGAAACCGTCCTAGGACATCCTGAACTCCCCCGCTAAGGTGTGTGAGTAAAGTGAACTCATCCGGCAGCAACGCAAGATGAAACGAACTAGTCGCGAAGAGCTGTTTAAAACTAAACAATCAATCACTTTTAGTCCGTGGTAGGGCGTACGTTGCAAACACATAAAGGAAACCTTCATACTATGTTTTTGTGATCTGCTTATACGCCTGTGGTTTTATAGTTCGCGCCTCATGGGAACGTCGCATTAATTGTGTACCGTTTACCTCCTTTGCCCCTTTTTATAGCTTTAGTTTTGCTTGTATCAAGGCAAAACAAGGTTGAAATGTTTTCGACACTTACCCTACATTTCCGATAACGAGGAAACAGATAATTTGAGCGTTTTGTGGGCCCAAGTTCGTCGGAGTGGGGACTTACGCTTTGTTTTCTGACTCTGATAAAGATTATTTCCAATATACATGTCTAGCCTGAAGTGTCTGACCCACTGGTTTCTTAATCAATATAGAGCACAATAAAATGATGTGTGCAGTTATCCTGCTATTGGGGTGTGTTTCACGGAAACGTCAAAAGGACTCGGGGCTACACAATCCAGCTTGCACTTCCGTTCTGTTTATATAGTGGCAGTAAATCAGCCTGTCTACCACCACATGTAACCGATGGATCAGAGCTGTCAAGGAAATCGGCTTCGCGCGCGACAGAGAAATGTTGTTTGTTGCTAGAGCTTTGGGCTAAACAATATAGGTTAATCTGCGAACGTGGACAAAGGATTCTTTGAGTCAAAACAAGTTATTTCGTCTGAGTGGCGTATTTACCATGAAAAGATGAGAGTGGTTTGATTCAAAAGTAGGTAGGCTTACCACAATCATCATATATTATGAATGTGCTCATTTGAAGATTTGATGTTTTTTAGTTAACCGCAGAATCTGTCCAGTTTTGACAGACAAAGTTTAGTTTGTATTTAAAACTGGCGGATTCTGGAAGCACTGTAAATACTTGAACGTTGAACTGAAGGGACACTTGTAAAAGCTTTCGGGGATCATAAAGCCTTGCACTCAATTCCAGACACTCGCAACCCAAGTCTCTCAGTAGAATCGCTCACCCTCGTCCACATGGAACTAGTCAGCTTTATCAACCCAGTTCTGCTGTTTATTTGTTAGAACTTTTTTTTATCATATTTTATGTGAATTAGGCGGGTTTAGTCAACTAGGAACTCACGTGTCCACTCTGGTTACTACCGAAAACAATTGATGTTTTTTAAAAAAAATTCCTGTCTTCATCGCGTTAAAGTTAATCGGACGCTCTGCACAATAATCCCGTGTGCCGTTAAGTAGTAGATCCTGAACAAGCCGCGACAACCCCTCTCTATAATTAGCTATCCAACTTCGTGAAATTTAACTTTGTATTCGCTATGAACTAAAATTTTATATGGTTTTCCCGCTTACCGTAGGAGTTTAAAAAGGAAAAGCCGGGAGTTATTTAGGAATCTGGGACAATCAGTGACAACTTCAAAAGGAAACCAAAATGGGCGTAAATCTGAATGAATAAGTGTTGGATATTCAGCACACAAATAACAAAGCCGCACGTATAGTTCCATTTTCATGCCCGAGTGAAGAGTGACAGTATGAGAGTTTCAACATGATCACGTCTACCCCATCAAGCGACTACCCCTTAACTAACACTTTATTTACAAGATAACGAAAGGAAATATATTCTATGTCGCATCAGTTGCACCTCCAAACGTTGTGGGCAAAGTTTCGTTCCACCCCGGAGAGAGTGACAAGGGTATGTTAGTTTCGGTAGTGTGCACGAAAACTGCCTTTTTTTGGCGGAGGCCGTCTCATGATTGTGAAAAAAAAAGCCATATTGGGGCTGATAGTTTCAATTATGTGAACTGTTCATTCTTGTTTATGGGCGCAGCTCCGACTTGAGTCAATATTTCTTGATAGAGAATTAAGGAAAGGAAGGAAACTTTATTTAAGTGGTGCAAGTCCCGTTCTAGCGCTGGAAGCAATAATTGGGGACACTGTAAAACTGAAATTAACAATGAAAGGAAAACCAAATCAAATGTTGGTTTTTGAGGAGAGGGGAAACCGGAGTAGTACCCGGGGAAGAAAACCTCTCTGGTGACAGAGTAGAGAACCAACAAACTCAACCCACATATGACGAATGGAGTCTGGGTAAACGAACCCCGGGCCAACATTGGTGGGAGGCGAGTGCTCTCACCAACTGCGCCATCCCTGCACCCCAACTCGGAATAATTTTACGGCCAGAACACGCTGGGGCTCTTGGGAGGGATTTTAGTTCCATTTTTCTGAACGCATTATGTGTAGGAGGACTCCGGATTATTTTGTGGGGGACGCCTTTGGAAAGTTTGGTTGGAAAGCATTTTCACTTTTTTTTAGAATGCACCGAGAACTTCGTAGCTTCAAACTTTTTAGCTTCCCTCTACAGAGTTCCGTCTGAAAACACATTATTGGAATCGATTACGTCTAGAGATCCTTTATTCTGAATTTCTCAGTTTTAAGACGGAAACTGATAGATACACAAGAGATCGTCTTTATCATAGAGATAATGGTTGTTTAAAGGAAATATTGGGTAGCGAGATTCTTGACAATCAAACTGCGGCCTTAAGTTCTGGGCCCCGATTCAAGAAAAATCAAGTGCAATATTACACAGTTTGCTCTGCTTTTGTCAAAGTTAGACCCTATGCTACTCCAGAAGGCTGTGCGGTGATTATGTGGATTAGATAAGGCTATCAAAATAAGTTTGAAAGGTGTGTAGAGAAGTTCAATAGTGTGGCTCTTTGGTGTGCTGCTTTCGTCCTGATGCTGTTGCGCCGAATTCCACCAAGATACGGCGGAGAAGAAAGGATTGTCATCATAGATAAGCGATATTGGTTTAGAAAGGCTATTGTTTCGATTTGAAAGTCCTCTGCATTCAGTCTTTTCAAACTGATCGGAAACGAGATTGTTATCTCAGATAAACGATTAAAGTTTAGACGAACAGTGGTTTAGATGTTTTTCAATGTAAATCCTAATTCTGGGGGGGGGGGGGGAGGGGGGGTTGATTCAAACGCAAGGCAAATGCAGTACATGTCTATAATGATTATACTTCTTAGTTACTTACTTACTACTGGTTAGTATGCTCGACTCCGGATCGAGTGGTCCGGTTTCGGGCCCTGGCCGGGGACATTGTGTTGGTTATTGGGCAAGACAATTTACTCTCACGGTGCCTCTCTCCACCCAGGTGTATTATGTGGGTAGTGCGGCGACGATCTAATGCTGGAGGTAACCCTGCGATGGACTGGCATCCCATCAAAAGGGGAGTAAAAATATAAAAATTAATTATATCTAAACCTTCCTACTCGCATAATCAATGCCACAGAAACCGTGAAGTATTATCTATCCTGGGCTCTCGAGATTGCCCCACTTGTGTATTCGGTAAACAGACATTCACTTACTTTAACACGTGAAATTGTTTCAGATGAATTTAGTACACGGAAGGAGCTTCAACTCGTCTCGATTATCCACGATGGAAATTATGAGTTGTACTCTTGTGAAGTTATACTTGGAAAGAATGCACAGGAGTTCTATTCTTGTTTTTTTCTTTTGTGAACTGTGTTCACTGTCTGAAGTGAGGTGTGACCCCCCAACTTTCTTTTAAATTGTTTGCTGGATTGGAGCATTGTCATTGCATTACTACGATTTAAGCCATATATAGAGAAGCTGGGTGTTTTCTGTGCTCACATACCTCATCCAACACACGCGGGGGAATTAAAAGCTATTTCGAGACAGTGTATTCAAACACCAAAGACGTCAGATTCCACAACGTCGCTCGCCCCCTTGGTTGATTTCAACAGCAGGTTGACTACATCTGGGGGTTCTCTAAACACAGCAATTGTACCAATGAGATCTCGTGCCGCGTTACTATCCTAATCGTATTTTATAAAAAAGTTACAGTGTCGCCTCTCTTTCTTGATCAGATTTTAGCAATAGAAATGCCCCTTATGATTCAGTCTGGCAATTCCGAAATGCAAAATGGCATGCCTCAATACCCCACATTCTCAAGCACGTTGGAACTCAATGGTTTATGACACTCCATAAGGAGGACTACCATGGGTTGATCATGGAAATACTTACGTAGCAGATTAAGGTGAACAGGCAGTGTGCTATTTTGTTACGTCGTTGCGCTGGTGGGTCGCCTTTCTATTTTTTGTGCGGCCGGAAAGATAACGATAAGTGATAACGGTTTAGACCAAACTGCTGTTTAAGGTTTGACGTTTAGAGGGGGTCGCTTAATTGTGTTGAACTTAGTAAGCCGCCAAGGTGTCATATATTCAACTTCTTTGGTGTCAATTGGAACAGGTTATAACACTTCTAGAGCAGGGATTTTCATCCAATGACTGTCGAACCTAATTAGGCGATTGCACATGCTACGGCTTACTGGATTGGTTTATGACTTTATTAACTCCGTAGATGCGTGAAATTCTTATCAAGTAAACAATTTTTGTTTTTTTGAGGAAATTAGAAATTGTCTACGACTATTCAAATTATGGCGTGCACCAAACAATGGTTTTTCCCTTAAAGATGTTATTGTATGATTGTGCTTTTGGTAGGCAGGGTTTTTAGCGTCTCGTGATTCACGCTTGAAAGATTTTTAATGTCCTAAACTTGCCGTCAGTGTAGCTTCCTTTTTCTTTGAACATGACGGTTAATTATGGTCACGTGTACGGCTGTTCTTTACGAATGTGCCTTCCATTTCTAACCTTATGGTGCATAACGCTTTAATATTGTGTTGTAATCTTTTGGGCTCTGGTAAACCTCATTTTCCCCTTATTATTGGCACAATGGCAGCAAATATGCTGTACAGAGATTCTCACTCCTTGGTTTTGGTTATAGACTTAGCCACATTTTAAACGTGGGCTCGAAACGGGGGCAATTAAGAATACAGAAAGCCATAAAGAAACTTGGCGGCAGCTAACCCATGGTATGAGCTTTGGGCATAAGCTGGTTCAGTCCTCTTAATGTTACGGGTTCTGAACGTCGGCGAGCGTTGTCAGCGCGGGAAGTGTACAAAACTACTTTCAAACACAACTCAATTGTGGCGAAGTTTGCTGATAGCGAGGGCAAGGATACAATAGCAGCCTGTTAATGATGTTTTCTTTTTTATACGAGAGGGGCCCTTATCGCAGAATTGATCAGACGGTTATGCTTGCCATGGCAGTTACAAGACCCTCCCGTCTGCCCTTTTCCAGTTTCAAAAAGAAACTATACAAAGGCTCATTTACTCTTCCACAGACAGTTTGCCCTTTGTTAAAAAGATATTGATTCCACAGAAGTACATACATGATAGATGCTGTCATGATGGCTCATTCATGAATGATCTGAAAATTCACTCACAGGAAAAAAGCGCTTCATGCGAGCCTTCTCCACGCCCCCCATCAAAAACAGGTTTAGGAAATGAAGGCAAAACCCCCTTTAGAATAATCTTCCCATAGAACCATGCGATTCGTCTTCCTTCTTCCTTGAGAAGAAATTATGGACCCACGGTACCTCCATTTTTAAAGAGCAACTAGTTAAAGCATTTTCATGTTAGCTTGACTTACCAATACATTTTTACAGAATGCACCATTGCGTGCCCTTGCATTTTGTAAATGGGTTCTTGTGATTATTTCGTTAGGGCCCACAATCCTTTGTTGGTTTAGTGTCTTTTTAGATTAAGTACCTTCACCCTCATGCAAATAAAGTGTTTTACTTAGAGGAAGGGTTAGGCCTTTTTACTGAGCACATCTTAACATTAGGACCCAACAACTATACAAAATGTAACTACATGAAAAAGACTACCGAGAAACACACGTGGATTTATCAGCAGATTTCTCAATAGTAGGCTACAAATGGTTTAAAATACGGTGAGAAGAACTAGAAAACCGGTTTTATGGCGTTGTGACTCAAGGTGCCACAAGCCCCTGGCCAAGAATTGTACAAATCTACACCCTTACCTTGTGCGTTCTTGGCCGAGCATAGCCTAGGACCCTCGATTTAGACTCTTGTCTTTAACTGCAGTTTCACATATCTTCAGTCTTGTTGTTTAAACAAAAAAAACGCCCCCAAATGCAGGCGCAACTACTATTTCCCACGGCTATTCTGTAGCTCTTTGTTTGTTCTTAAAAAACAGACCCCGGTAATTAAAATGAACGGCCTCACCTAGCACACAATATTTCGATGAATCTTTCCATGTTGCATACTTCCACAAACTGATGTTTGGTACGTTTTTAGACTAAACGGGCCTCCCCTTAACTGCCCTCGAAGGTGCAAAGAGCTTATAGTCGTCTAATCCTTTTTACATCCTCACTGGCCATAAAACTAACATCGTTGCGTTTAGAAACAGGGAACTGCTCCAACTTTCTCAGTTATATTCACGGTGTAAATGTCATTTTTAGCCGCGGTTACAAAAGCGTGTATTACATGTCAGTAAAATCTTTTACCAGGAAACGTCCGCGTTTTCGCCCATTGACTATTAAAATACCTCTATTTGCTCGGTGTGCATAACGCACAAGCCACTCCACATCTCCTTTCTTTTACTCTCTTAAGGAAAACACTTCAGCCCCCACCCCGTTCTAGCACCCTACAACTGGAAACACCCCCTACGCATCATGGCAAAAACGGCAATACTGAAATAGACTGACCACCCGCGTCTTGTGAAAAAAAGATTACATAACTGTCCCCCCGGTTTCTCGTCCAAGTGTTTAAACGCATTTTTTCAAAAGAAGATTTTCCAATTTTTTCTAAACTCGTCCCTGGACGGCCCCTCCCTCCCCCTTGCAGAAGTGAATTGTATTAAACAATGAGTTTGAGAATGGATCCTCAGGGAAAAAACGCCTTGCACTCATCTGCGCCTGGTCGCCCCCCCGACAGCTAATTTTTGTCCCCCATGCCACTTTTTAATTTGACACTGCGCCACTGATAGTTACCACACTACCACAACTTTAATCTCTTTCCCACCTTTTTTCGTAGTTTCATATTCGTTAGCCACAACCATCTCACATGTTGAAAAATTTCCGAAAATCAGTGGTTTTAGTGTGTAAATTTGCCTTTAGTAGAAAACCTAAATTTTCCATTATGTTGCATCTTGCGTACGTGGTTGTTCTGCCACGTCGTGTCCCGCGTCATTGGCTCACTACATCAAACCGCTGCTCCACTTGACGACTCGCATTATTTTTTACGAATGTCCGCGGGATTATACCAACGTGAAATTTCTATTTACTTTGAAGTATTTCCCCACTACGTACAGTGCTTGAAGTCTCACAGGACACCTATATTTGGTTTTTACTAGGGCTGCGTCATGTTGAGTTCCACGCTTTTCTCTGCTAGTTTGCCAATTGTATCAACACCCAACACACGACCATACTAAGACTGCGCAAGAGCACACGCGCGACAGAACGCTTCCTACTATGGATGCACGCTCCAGGTCGTGGGAGTCAGCAGGGGCCGTTAGGACTCTGGAAAATCTGAAATGCGCACAATTTATAAAGTCTCTACTGAGAGGCTACAGAGATTTCTTGGTAAATGGTGGCCATGGTGTTTGTTCTTCCTACAATCTGAGTATGCGGTGCGGATGGTTTTATGACAATGTGCCGGGCGGTCCACCGGAAAATTCGGTCGGTCTGCATCCGACGGCCCCACGCCAAGTTTGTGGAAAGCATTCATCTGAACTTGGTTATGCTGAAGCAATAATAATTGTTCTCTTCAAGGTAAGTTGAAATATATAACTCAACGTACTTTCCAGCTAATCAGGTACTCTCCGGGGGGCGTGAGGTTATGATGATCCAATTTCCTCAAGTTTGTCGTTTAGACATGCACGATACGTTGGGTCAGTCATTCATATCGAGTTCTTACAATTTTTCATGGAAAACGTGTAAGAGCCATGATTCCTCTGTCCCAAAATGCGTTTAATTTTTGACTCCAATACACAATGTTAATGCTGTTAGAAGTAACAGTATTAAAATAGTAATGTTTATTATTGGAAATTGGGTCGCATTTCAAGGAGTTATAAATGAAGCTGGTTCCGCTTTGACTTTGCAGATGCAACGTAATACAGTCA
>NC_090892.1:72728482-72738623 GCF_036669925.1 Montipora capricornis | reverse complement strand
AATCACATCGATTTAACTCTGGTTCAGATCATTCGTTGATATCTCTTATTTTTTTAATCATGATTCATGTTTACTTTACTTACTAGTCTACATAATGTGATTGAAATGATTGAAACATTCTGCACCGGAGAAGTTTATTTATCTCTTTTAAATCATGACTTGTCTTTCCGTCGTGTCCATCCGAATTTGGTAGTGGTTGCAAACGGATAGAGTGCTCGAACGAACAACGCTTCGACGAGGATGAACTCTACTGTTTACCACATCCCTACGCGGCATACAAACTTTATCTAAAAATCTCTCTCCTAAAAGACCTATGCATCGGAAACTTCCACGCCACCAGTTTATTTTTATGTTTTCGATGGATGAGCAGATGAGGCTATACAATCCTACGCTAATTATGTACCGATTTCTCAGAACTTGAAGGCATTGTTCCCACTGCCATGAATTCTCCAGAAAACAAAGCGCGGTGGACCCATACTTTTTGTTATTTACCATTTTTGGAGTCGTACTTTATGAACCTAACTCTAGGCGAGAAATGAAGAAAATCTCACGTAGGAAGATTTTGGCGGCATGGGAACGTCCTAAGACCTCTATTTAGATCAAAAACACTATAACAACTGTATACGTATCATATAACAGCATATTATAGTACCATATCAAAAAATGATTACTTCCAAACAAGATGTTTGGTTTATCATTATTTCATGATGTAATAAGTTACCTTGGCAACTGGTAGCCCAGCAAAAACACCTTTGGTTTCGATTTAGTTACTCATATGTACAAAACAAAGTTGGTCATCCCTTTTTTTATTGGTGAAAAAGTCATTAGGAGGCCACAAGAAAACTTTCAGCAAAAGTTTAAATAAAATTCTGTCCTAGAGAACTCAGAGCCACCTTAAAAAATTCACAAAATTAAAATGGACTCTGAATACACCAGGACAGAATTTTTTTAAACTTTGCAGAAAGTTTCCTCTTGCCTTACTGATTACTTTTCAGTTATAAAAATGGTGGTCACTGAATTCGTTTTTAAGATATAAAAAAACTGAAGACAAAATAAAGGGTGTGTTATATTGTAACATATGACATCACACTAATAAACTATACTTGTTCAGCAATACTATGTATTTCATTCAGTACCATAACATTGCTAATTACATGGTACAAACATTGTGGTGCCACTCATTCTATGCTAAGAATCTCACTTATACCTGTTGAAATGGGTTGAGCTACCTAAAATAGGAAAACTAGACACTTAAAATAAATAGGTCTTTTTTTTAAATCACAGGCTTAAAAACTCTGGGCTCACTTAGTATTGAATTAACTAACACGTGTGAAATCAAAACAATACAAAATTATTGTTTTTTTGATCTGTCTAGTAACCTTGTACACACTGTAATTCCAGTTTTCCTATAAATGTCCACTCGAGTATAAATCCACAGGTGCATGATTATACAAAATAGCGTGCTTGATGGCTAGCGTATTTCAGATTATCAGCCGATAATTCACCTCTATGGACAAAAGGGTTGCCACCTAGTCATTTGCCAATGTAAGTGAAAATGACAAGTTTTTTCTCTTTTGAAATATATACCTGTGTATTATACTTAAAAAAACTTATTTGCACTCTAGGCTCCAATGAATATTGGTGCACATTTACCAATAATCATTTCGCCTGCGGTAAATCATTGTTAATTATTAAAGAACTTACCCAAATTTATAATCTTTCATTAACAATCCAAAGTGAAGGGACGGAATGCACCAAACTAATAAGGTTTCCAATGTGCCTTTTAATAATTTGTAAATGTCGTTATGGTCAAATGAATGTGATATTTTATGTGATAACAAACCAGTGCAAAACGTAACATACTCTACGCACATCAAATGGTAAAATTTTTAAATAGTGTGCAAAACTCAACCTCTAACATTACTTGACTTTGACTCTAAAAACTTTTGGCAAATTACTGCACCTAGCAATGTGAAGCTGCTGGGGTGGTGGGAGGCCGGGCCCAGACAGGGGATTTGAACTCAGATCAGGTTTTGTTCTTCCAATGCCCACCTCCAGGGAAGTCATCTTGGGTCAAAAAAAGGAAATTCTCACCCCAGGGGCACCCGGAGCTTAGAACGATCACCACGTGTTTCAAAGCGTCAACATCCATGAACTCCTGCTATTCGTGCTTCGAATGGCTGAACCAAGATTTCGTCGTCAATATGAATTCAAGCAAGCATACACAAGTTGCACGAAAGAAAACTTATGAATATTCAAACCATATGCAAAAAATAGGTACCAGAACACAATGGAAACAAAAGACGTCCTATTGGATTACATCTCAACCTTGTTAAAAAGATTCAATGGCCTTTGTCTTAACAAAATTATTAGAGCCGATTCAATCAGTCTTTTCTTTCAGTGTAGCATTGAGGGAAGCGCAGAGAATCGGGTTTGCTTCTAGGTGACTTCTGGGTAATTACCATTTTTCAAGGTCGTTCTCGGTCAGTCAAAATGGCGATCAGCCAAGAATGGCGTCAGTGGACCACCAAATCTTCTATAAGGTTAAAGTCGAAAGTCTCGACCTCCCGAACTCACCGAATGATTAAAAGTCTCTACCACAGGCAGACTTCTAAATGTCAATCCCCTTCATACCAACGTAGCACAGCGTTCAATTTACAGACGCAATTTCATCTGTGAGTTAAGTTTGTTGGTATTCTCAACTCTCCACCCAGAGGTTTTCCCCAGGTACTCCGTTTCTTCTGACTGTCCTTAAAAAGCCACATTTCTTTGATTTGTTAAATTGTTAATTTCAGTTAACAGTGTCCTCAATTAGCCACTATAGCAGTGTTAAAAAACAACCCACAAGTTAAATAAGTAGTTCCTTTCCCCAAAAAGTTACTTTACCAAAGTAAAACACTTCAAATTTGTTTCCACACTAAATGTTGTATTTTTGAAATTTCTAACTCAGAAATAGGGGACTTTTAAATGCTCTCAATTACCTGGCCTCAGTCGGGATGGGGGTCTTCCACGCATCCGCGAAGTACTGTTGTCTTTTTACCCAACTTATACATTATACACCTATCAATGTTAAGCTGGGTAGGGAGGTCAAGCATAGGGGGGGGATTTGATGTACAAGTATGCCGTGGTAGAGACTTTTGATCATTCGTTGAGTTCCAGGGGTGGGCCTTTTGACTTTAAACATTATGATGAGTGGGGGGTCATCTACTGGCAGCATCTTGGTTCTGACTGCCATCTCTGTAATGACTGAGAAAGACCCCTGAAAGAAATACTTACTGCCATTTTGGAATTACCCAGAACCGAGCCAAGTCACGTAGAAAGAGCAAACCAGGAACTGTCTCTCTGCAATTCCTCCATGCCATTAAGTGAAAGCTGGTCTATATTTTGTAAGCAAAAGGTAATCACCAATCGTTTTAAACAAGCTTGAGATGTAATACAATAGAAAGCTTTTGTTTCTGTGGGGGGCGCGGGCGCGCGGAGCGAGCGGGGTCCTGGCAGCGCATAATGATTTGCATATGTTTGATATTCACATCGTTTCCTTTATGCACAATTGATGTATGCGTGCTCGAATTCAGGCCACAAGAAAATGTTTGTAATAAGTTAAATTTTACTATTTACATTCTTTGTTCAGTACAGCGAGAGCCATAATGCCCTAGGTAGTTGGTAAGCGGTTATCGAATAGCCGGTGAACCAGAATTCCAAAAATTGACAGGACAGGATAAACATTTTGGTTTCAGCAATTTGAAGACGAATGGAGCAGGAGCTTCGTGAGATGTTGACACTCTGGAAGACTGTGACAAACTATTCTAAAGGGTCTGGATGCCCCTGGGCTGAGGACCCTGCCACTTGTGATTTATGATGTTTCCGGAGGCCAGGCAAAGCATTTGAACAGAAAACAACTTGATTCAATATAAATTTTAAATTCTGTTTTCACTGTATTGATAAATTTAATTCTCACCAATTACCAGGGCCTTATGGCTCTTGCCATACTGAAGAAGAACCTACATAGTAAATTTAAGTAAATACATTAATTATGCTTATGAATTCAAGCAAGCATACACAAGTTGCAAACTCATGAATATTCAAACATTTGCAAAAAAATGGACCAGAACACAAACGGAAACAAAAGCTTTTGTATTGGATTATATCTCAACCTTGTTAAAAAGATTCGATGACCTTGTCTTACAAAATAGAGAGCAGATTCACTCTTTCACTCATGGTGTGAGGGAATCACAGAGAATCGGTTTGCTTCTAGTGCCTTCTGGGTAATCCCAAAATAGCAGTACTATTTTTCAGTCTTTCTCGGTCATTCAAGATGGTGATCAGCCAAGATGGCGTCAGTGGACCCTAGTCTTGTAACGGTTAAAGTCAAAGTCCCGACCCCCGGAACTCAACAAATGATCAAAAGCCCCTTGTAGACTTAAAACGTGAAATCCCTCTGCTTATGCCCGGCCTTCTGGGGGGATGCCAGGCATAGGCAGGGGATTTGACCTCAACGAAATCTTGGTTCAGCAATTCGAAGACGAATTGCAGGAGTTTGTGGATGTGGACGCTCTGGAACACGTGGCAGATCATTCTAAGCTCCGGGTGCCACTGGAGTGAGAAATTTGCACTTTTTGACCCAGAATGACTTCTCTGGAGCTGGGCATTTGAATAGAAAAACTGATCTGAGTTCAAATCCCCTGCCTATACCTGGCCTCTCTCCCCAGCACCTTAACATTCATAGGTATATAACAATGATAGGTGCATTATTTAATAACAAAGAAATGAAAAGAACTTCATTGAAGTGTCCAATAGTCTTCTAACGCTAGAGTACTAATTATTTATTTAAAGACACTGTAAACTGAAATAAACAAATTTTATGTAAATCAAGTCACTTGTTGATTGCACAATTGTCATACATCAGTTAACCTCACACAATTGCAAGATGTCCCATTTGCCAACGTCTCAAGAAAAAATGATTGCTTTTAACCCTTTTAATCTTTTAATATTACTGTTAAAATAAACAACATCGCTACTGATCAAATGAATTAATCTCCATCATTGCACGCCAAGAATGACGTACGTATCATTTGAGATTTGCGTCCTCGTAACTCCTTAAATAAATCTTTTAAAACGTTTTTCTGAAAGTTCATCAGTATTGCCGTTGTGTTCCCATAGTAAATTACCATTAACCACCTTCCATTGATCCTTCCCTCTTGCTCTGTAACACTTCTATCCAAGCCATATCTTTCCAATATAAACAGCTCTTTAAACATTTATTACGTACTTAACATAATTGTTCATATTTTTCACTTCATATACCAATCTTGAAAAGTAGCTAAACCAAAAAAGTTCTTGTTCTCTTGTTACTGTTCTACGCAATTCCTATCTTCAGAAGTTAAAACGTGCACTTTGTAGGGATTTTCCTCTGCTTGCCTTAGTAACTACTCAATACACAGTCGTGCATAACAAAATATGGGGAACTTCGTGGAAAAGAGGACAGGGAACGAAAATTATAAAAACGCACTTTTTTTGTATTTCACTCAGGAACTTTTAAACTACCTGCAAATTCTTCAACATTTCAAAGATCATTTTCAGTACTGTCGTACAAAATAACCAGCTAATTAATAACCTCATCAAAGAATACTGATATAGCACAAAAAAAGTGCAATACTTACTTTTTCAATCAAAATTTATAGTAGTACGTATATGTATGTATTTCAGTCTTTAAAATCAAGTGTGTACAAATTCATCAACACCTATTGCGTAGTCAAAAAACAACCTTCATAATCTAATAAATAACATGAAATACAAAATAACTTTTAAAAACCCCTAAAAAATCAGCAAATTCTTTGACTTCATAATAAAATTTTTCTCAAATGATTTGGAATAAAGTTATCCCTCTCTAACCTCAGGAAATAAAATTTGCGCAACAACTACGTATCTTAAGGTAAGCATCATTTTCAGCTTCAAAACTACAATTTAACTCACTAAAAATACTTTTTGACTAAGTGCGTTTAACTAACGTATCCATTAACTCAAACCGATGAATATCTTTACAAAAATTTAAGCGGAAAAACCTTTCCGCAACTAACTAGTACTGAATGACGCAGTAACTCAAATACTCACGAAACATTAGCGTCACGAAACTTTCTTTTCGAAAAAAGCAAAACTACAACAGAAACAAAAGCATCTTCTATTCGTACTTGTAATGAAAAGGAATAAGTACAGATTCATTTCCTTTTTTTTTCTTGCAAGCAAGACTTACCCATGTCGGCTTCTTCAACTTTAACAGATACCCACGAGACCCACGCACTTTCTCTAGAATGTAACGAAGGTTGGGTGGTGAAAAGCTGGGTGGTGGCTTTATAATCAATCAACACTTTTCTATTGGTGCCTCCATATATTGATTGACAGTTCACAAGACTATTGCATTGGGTTATTTTTCGTCATTTTTGTGGATAAGCCAATAGGGTCAATCTCAATTTGAAAATTCAAAAGTCTCTAAACTTTTTTCTTGGAGCAATTTTAAGTGGGCAAATTTCTTTTTCTGAAATCAACAAAAAATTGTGGGTATTTCAGTAAAGTACAATTATTTTAATAATTCTTAGCCAATTTCTTTTTCGGGATTCAGTTAAAATCAAACTCGGACAAAGACTAAAAAGGAGGACGAGCACGAGCAACGTATCAAAAACATTCTGAGGGAGGTTTGGGTTCGTCCTGAGTAAAGAGGTCCTGTTAGAGGTGTTTTAGTCATCCCTTATCCCTAAAATTATTGAGACTGTTATTCCTAAAATTTCTTATCAATAGAATTTAACAATAAGTGGCAATTTTAAAGTGTAAAGCGGCCCGTTTTTTCACAGATAACCTAATCCACTAGCGGTTCGCCGAATTAAAGAGCCTGAGAGCAAATCTTGGACATCTTGCCTGAATTTGGACTGATAAATGAGCCGTTAATATTCATTACCGGTCGCCAATGAAATAAATACTCGACAAAAAATCACCAAAAATATGATAATTGAGAAATCAAAGCTATTTTTTGTTATCCCTAAAACTATCTCGATTATCCATTATCCCCATAATTATTTCGTCAGTTATTCCTTATCCCTAAAATTAGATTTGATTTAATGATTGATTTAATTTGATTTGATTTACAGACTTTGCCAGTCAAGCTGACAGAGCCCCACAACAGCTTGCGCCAATTTGCTGTGGCCCTTTTTTACCCTCCCAACCATGATACTCAACAGAACACAGACCACAACACCGGAAACTACGACCCCCACTCTTTACGACAAGTGTGTGGGTTCTTTTACGTCCCACAGGATTATAGACATTGAAAGGATGTTAGACGAGACCTCCGCCTTATCGTGCGTAATTATTTTGCCGGTTATCCCTTATCTTTAAAACCCCTTACAAGGCCTCAGTAAATATTAATCCACAATATTCAAATTGACTCGTTGCACCCCTAAAGCCGCGAAGTCCTGGTCACGACTGCCGCGCATTTCAAGATGGCGCCCGATCATCCCCGATGGGGCCGTAAATTTATCATTTTTTTAAACCGCAAGTCATGAAAATTGAGACTTTTATCACGTATATATTACATTGAAGTCTCGTTTTAAGTATGGGCCTGTACAAATCTCCGTGCTGGCATGCGTGCTCGCTCTGTCTCTAAAGTGCCCCTAACCCCAAAATATTTTCTTCGCTAAAATGAATCTTTGAACCTGTTCGAAACGCATTGCGGCCATTTTTTCATTTTTCTAACAAATCTTGCCATTTTATAGACTTCAAAAGTTGCGAAAATCCAAGCATCTTTTGTTCACGACCAAGTCAGAAAGGCAGTGGGTCTATTCCTGATTTGACGTCACAAACTGATTTACATTGCATTAACTCTTTGTAAAAATGCATGCAAAGCAAATTGTGACGTCAAATTAGGAATAGACCCACTCCCCTTCTGACTCAGTCGTAAACAAAAGATGCTTGGATTTTCGTAATTTTCGAAGCCTATAAAATGGCAGGATTTTTTAGAAAAAGGAAAAAAAGGCCACAATGCGTCTCTAACGGGTGAAAAGATTCATTTTAGCGAAATCAATATTTTGGGGTAAGGCGCACTTTGCTTTAAAACATAAGAATAACACCTGCATTTTGGATCCCCATTGCCCGCATAATAATAAACTAGGGTGCACATGCGGAGCACCATCTTCTTATATAGATCTTGTAAATAGTCATTAAAATCTCTTTTGATTGGATTTTCTTGTGTGTTTTGTGTTTTTATTCGAGGGGGCCTGGGACCTTTTCTTCCTAATTGTGAAAACGCCCCACCAGGTCTGGAACCTAAAGAAACATCTTCGACGCCTAAAACGGGTTCTCCCCTTTAAAAGTCTACAAAAACGGGTCGCACTGAACGCTCACGACCACACTCCTGAAAAATTCCCACGCTCTGTCAATCAAATCTCCTCTCAGCCAATCAGAAACCAGCTGGATAATTATTCAAAGTATTAAAGCTTTCATAATTCTAATAGCCTACTCCTGTACTTCGAACCAATCAGAAGCCTCCATTTTAACGTGTCTTTAACAACGCCCCTAGCAACGCTCCTCAGCTCCTCAAATTCCTTTGCTCAAAAAAGGAGCTCGAATCATACATTATGTAATACTGTAGTTTCAATTATTAGGAGCCCATCACTATACATGAACATAATTAATATTATCGTTCAATGTATTTTTTTCGATCTTTTTCGTTAGCTTAGAGCCTATCAGATGACCTGCAAACAACTGTCTACAAAAAATTTTTTTGCTGCAAACTAACCAGTTCCCAATTGAATGTCGAAATTAATTACCAAATTGCTTTGGTTATGATTACTTCACTCACTCATTAATTCAAAGTTCTCGCGCCATTTTTTCTACTAATCAGAAGTGAAATCAAAATCAACGGTGGCTTGCGTGTGCACATTTCCCCGCGCTTTGTGTTGGCTACCTGTAATTACTTGGACTTTTGATTGTTTTACTGGAGTCTCACTCCTTTTTGATTGGCCAAAGTAATAACTTTGGTTTTGCTTTTACGACGCTTAATTGAAACTCCCTCTAATATTCTCCTCACTCATAAGTAAAACCACGTTCTTGTATTAAAATGGCACTTCGCTTTCCTAAGCTTCAAGAAAGTGATTTAATTGATGGGAATTATGAAAAACAAATTTAATGATCGAATGATAAAACTGAAAAAAATTATTGAACTCGATTATCACTTAAATATGGTGATTTGTCAATGTCTCCCAGATAAATTATTTGCGGAAGCCTTCACTAATAAATCACGATATTTTACTCAACGTCACCTTACACCAACGTCAAACGAAAAGCTTGGCAGTGAAAAAGTCAACCCATTCTCTACCTTGAATTAACAATTATCGTTAATTCTTAATTTACTCTTAATAGACCTTTTTGGCTTATACATTTTGTTTTCCCAATACAGATCATGTGATAATACTCAGGGCCCGGTTGTTCGAAAGCCGATTAACTTAATCCAGGATTAGCGTAAACTTTTGTTTCATATTTCTCAAGCTTGAATTCTTCTAATGTAAAATTTTGCAGACTTTCAAGGTTGAACAGCATGTGGAAGTACAGGAATAAACTCCTTGGTTAATTTTTAATCTGTGATTAGTGTTAATCAGCCTTTGAACAACCGAGCCCAGGAGGTTTGGTCTTTTGTTTTATTCATTAAAATGAGAACATGCAAGCATGAATATGCCTGCATGCACTCTTTTTAATGAACAAAACAAACGACCAAGCCTCCTGAGTATTATCACATGATCTGTATTGGGAAAACAAAATGTACAACCCGAAAAGGTCTATTTAAGGGACCGGTCATTATTTAGCGGAGGGGGAGGGCTACTATGTTTGGGGGGAGGGCCACAATTTTTTAGCCTCACTTTGGGGAGGGCCATTTTTTTAAAAATGCCTTTGAGGGGAGGGTTACCATTTTTTAGCTCAAGTATTTACCTCAAGTCTTCAAACTCAGAATTCTCTTTATTTCAGCCAACTGTATCTGTTTTAATATGTAATTACACATGTAAACATGGAGCACTGTTTTACAAAAAGTCTCTATAAAGCATATCTGTTTCCTAAAACACATAACAACTGAATTTTTTCCTAGTGCAAAGTTCTTACA
>NC_090892.1:72680982-72723482 GCF_036669925.1 Montipora capricornis | reverse complement strand
CATATTCATCATTTTTCCAGCTGAAAAAATGTTTTTATTCCAATTTTGGGCCATCAGCATTGCAGCTCAGACTGGAGGAGTCAGTGGTTATTTTTGCAGCTTATGATGTATGATATGGGGAAGACATGCGAGAACGCCGCCTTATAGAAGCAGTATTTAGATTGATGTTTGTTGTTGATACTGAGTCCACGAAGAAACAGCAAAGAAACAGAAAATATCCATAGTAGTACTTGTGTTTACCTTGTTTCTCTTGATTACGCAATCTCTGTTTCCCATATCATACGTCACAGCAGGTGGCTGATTTAGTTTTTTAGCCCCCACTTAAAATGTTGAAAAAGTGGGAAAAGCCCATTTTCAAACGTAATTTTCTCACAAAAACACAGGGAACAAGAAGAAATAACTCCACAAACTTAACTTCAGTTATGTTAAGCTTTCCAAAAAAAAAATGTTGGAGAAATTGTCGATTTTAACCTTCAGTTTTCCTTCAATGGTGGTTTGAACTGGTATGTTACATGAGAAGCATGCCTGTTATTTATAGTTATTGAAACTCTAGCCTCACAATATCTGAGTAAGGTGAAAAATAATAATATCTAAACTTACCTACTTGTGGTGCGGGACACAGACAGGGCGTGAGGCACCATATGGTGGTGCCTTGTAAAATGCTTGTCAGCAGACCTTTCAAGTCTCTCCTTCCGGCTATGGGAAATTCTAGCTTAGAAAAAAAGATTGTCTCCTCAGGTGCTTAGGCAAGATTGGACATTCTTGTGGCATATGAACATGATCCATTTTGGTAAAGGAATTCATAGAATTTACCAACTTCTAGAAAAAAATTATCTTAATAATTTCAAATTAATTGACATATGATTATCTAAATCTCTGCTTACTAATCCAAAACAATTAATTATAAAATTGTGTAACATGGTTTTCTCTCCATTGGTTGTAGAGTCTTAAATTTAATTTGCTTTGCTTAATCCATATGATATCATATAATAATAACAATTATATAGATAAATGTTGATAATATTTATGAGGAAACCTACCAAACATGTCAAGATGGTGCACCAATCTGTCTGATTTTGAGGATACTATGGTAGATTAGGATTTTATGAATTTCCAGTTTTGTTCTAGCTGAACTTATGATTTCTTTGCGACATCTTTATGACACCTTTTTTTCAAAATCTCCAGAAAAATTCATCATTTTCATTGTAAAAGATCGTTGCATGAAAGTTTCATAATATCATTTTAGTTATAGCTAGTGTATGCATATTTTAACAGCATCATGGTTCCTGCCAAGACACATTTCTACATTGAAATTTTATATTTACAGTTATTGCTATAAATAAATTATATGCTTTGCATGACAATTAAAATAATATAAATGTTTAAATACTGGTATCTTGGTTATATTTTATGGATATTTTAACGGCATCATGGTCAGAGTAGTAGACACTAATTACAGTATTCTCTATGATGTCAAATTTTGTTGATTTTAAGTAAATTTGATCAAGTATGTTTCCTGATGAGACAAAAGTTGCATTTTGTACAAACTGTGAATAACCTAGAGACGTCATTAAAGATTTTAATGGTCTAATGCTATCATCATTTAAGTAATTGATGTTGAAATCACCAAGAATGATGTCAAATGGATAAGTGCCAAGGATATTTCGTAGATGACTTACGTACTCTATTATATTTGAGTTGTTCTTTCGGTAAAGAAAAAGCACTGTAAACTTGGGACACATAGTTGTTGATCTATTCATAATTATTACAAATTTCATTGCATTTGCTTGTGGAAAGTATTCATGTTCCTTAGTTTCTATTGATCTTCTGGTACACAGTGCCAAACTCAAAAATCTATCAGTAGGATGATCTTGCCGGTAGAGAGTGAATGGTAAAAGATGAGATTTTATGTCAGTATCATTGCTATGAGGTACAAGTTGTGTTTCTGTCAATGCAATTAGATCACTATTCTTTATGTTTGCATCATACTTGATATCTACACTATGTTTTTTGAGTGATCGTATGTTTAAGAGACATATAGTGAGCGTTGCATTGTCCTTATATTTTTCATTAGTTCCTTTGCTTTTTGACATTTCTCGCAGTCTTTTGTATTCTTCATGTACCCGAGGATCTGCTTTCACATGTTTGCTGTTAATTTTTCCTAGAATATGAATACCATTTAAAGTGGTAGCTCGGCTCAGTGCAACATATACCTGACCATAATTGAATGATCTCTGTTTGACCAACTCAAAACTAATGACAAGACTGTTAAGTGACAATCCTTGTACTTTGTGGATGCTGACAGCATAAGCCAATGTCAAAGGGAATTGCATTCTCTGTATTTCGGGAGAAGAAGGCTTATTTGGATGTATTTTAATTTTTGCCAGGACAGGTTCTATGGGTACAACTCTATTCTGTCGCACAAAACTGTTAGTACTCTTTTGAATTAAACTGTTGCCAGCTTTGGCATCATCAAATTTTATATAGATGATGGTGGGTTTTTTATTATTTTGATTTACTTCAATTCTAACAACAGTTCCTAGTTGACCATTTATAAGTCTATCCGAAATATCAATGTTATTGGTTAACATAACTCTAGCAGTTTCCTTTATAGAAATATTAGCATCAAGTCCACCAGTTTCAGACCTGGGTCTAGCTAAAATTCTGTTAATAGCTTGTTGTGATACATTAACAGGGTACTGATCTGTGGCTTTAAGGTGGAACAACTGTGCAGGTATTTGGTGCAATTTCATTTCATTGTGTCGATTGACTGGATTATTTTCAGCCCAAATATGAAGAGCATCTGATGGGTAATTAACATCTGATAGATCAATAGATCTAGATTGGATGCACTTGATATCTTCTTCAGTTTGACTTGCTGTGCGAAACCTATTCAAAAGTTCAGCAAATGGTTGGTCATTCTTTTGTCTCATTATATCAACAAGCTCTATCATTGTGAATAGGTGCCATGGGTGGTACAGGTTAAACACATCATTTTTGTAATTTGCAAAGACAGGTTTCCTGCGTATTGGTGGAAGTTGATACATATCACCAATAACAAGAATGCTAATGCCTGCAAACAGGTGTACATTTGATGTGCCAAAAATTTCTTTTAGTCTTTGATGGATATGAAGCAAAGTAGTGTTGGCAACCATAGAAATTTCATCTATTATGATCAACTTCAGGTCAGCTAGCGACATTCTCATCTGTGTTTTCTTTTCGTCACACATTGCACGTAAATTATCACCTGTTTCTTTGGGAATTGCTAACGCAGTGTTTATTGTTGTCCCATCTATGTTAATAGCAGCAACCCCAGTAGGTGCCATTAAAAGAACTGTAGGTAATTCAGGATTCATAGGAGGATGTCTAAAAGTCTTTGTGACAGTGTGGTAGATTGTTTGGATCAAGTGACTTTTACCAGCACCTGCTCCACCAGTTATAAATAAATATATTGGTTTTACTTCTTCGGGTTTTAGACTATTCATGTTTTTCACTTTACTTCTACACCAGGCAAGAATTATATCATAAGCATAGCGCTGTCTTTTGTTCAATGATCTAACACATTCCCGTAGCTCATCATCACTTATTTCTGTTGGCTGGTTGTACATTGTTATTCCTACGTTTGAATTATTCTCACTTTCTGACGATGAAACAAGGTGTGTGGGTAATTGTTCATTAAACGACTCATTTGGTACTGAATCACCTTGCTCTTCAGATTGTAAATCTGCATTTTCTTGGTCATTCATAGAATCATAGCTGTAGTGGATGGTACTGCCCTGGTTATTTCTAACAAATTCAAGTGCTTCTGTAACAGCATCAGCATCAGGCTCAAAATTCTCTCTGTTTTGTTCCACTACAGCTTGTACCTTATGCTCATAGAATTTCGAAGCATATGTTTGATCACTTCCTAGAAGACTTCTTTCATCTCTCCATGGGAAGTACAGGATCAGGAGATGATGAAAATACAGTTCAGGTTCTTTTGTTTTGTTTGGCTTGTGATATCTTATAACAGCTTTGACTTTTCTACACTTCATAACTTCATTTGTGTTCATTAGTGTTATTTTGTTGGGAAGAAATGTATCAGGATCACAATTGTGGTGTAATTCAATGGCATCGTCAGTTAAAACCTCAGGTTGAGCATCACCTTTTTCTTGGCAGTCCTTTCTGTATTCTTTATAATAGTATGCAGCAAACTCTGCCAGACTTAGCCTATCTACAGAGGGAATACACTGTGGTCTTAAAGTGTATCGCTCAATAATATTAGATTTAAAGATGTCAGTACTTTCATTATCCAGTTCATCAAGTTCTTCTGCTGATTTTGCAATACGTACCCTTTTTTCTGGTGGGTCAGTACTAACAAAAACTGTTGCAGGAAATATTTTTCGTAACCATAGTTCAGGCATGCATCTGTAAACACATTCTTGTGAACTAACTTCTCTGGTAGAAAGGAAAGCAGCACCAATTCTCTTTAAGCTATCCCTGACACTCAAGTTTTCTTTCTTAGCTTCCTTTGCAGCATTCATAATTGCCTGTGAACATTCAGTCTCATCCTTGGTAAAATACGAGCACACATAAGTTATGCACTTGTAGTGGTTAAATACAGGTTGCAAGTCAACATTTGCTCTAAAACCCTTAATACCAGCAATAAAATAATTATTAATGAAACAGCTGTCTATTGGTCTTTTTAGGTGCAGCTCATAGTTTGAGTCAGGTGAAATGGATAAAGCCCAGTAATATTGTTCTTCAGTTATGTTTACAGATTTGAAAATATCAGCTTCTGTTAAAGTAGGATCATAGTTTGCCTTACTGGGATTTAACACCTCATCTATTTTTTCTTTAATTAGTCTAAGGATTTCTTTTTGTCTGTCTATCGTACTTGTCTTTACTTCTGGATCTAAATCATCAGAAAGAGGTTCAGCCACAATAGTTTTGTTAGTAAAGAAGTGCCCAAAATTAAATCTACATTTCATGTTTTTGTATTTTCTACAGGTCTTTGAATGACTGTGCTTTTGATAGGTTTTTACAATCTCATGTAACTCAGAGTCTTCATTTTGATCAGGAAGGCATGCCTGCACATGTTCATCTATGAAATAGATATATGCTTCCTTAGTATCATGTGTTAGTTTAGGGCAATCTGATGTCCATATTAACGCATGTAAATGAGGAGAGCCTCTCATCTGAAACTCAATGCGGAGTGCATAGTATACTATTTTACCAATTGGGTTTGTATTACTTAGCAGAATTTCAGTGAAGAATGTTTCAACTCTATATTGAAAGTGCTTAGCAACAACAACAGGATTTACATTGAGCATTGAACATCTTTCATTATAAGACAAAGCATCAACTTGTTCATTCGTGAGATTTTTGCCTTGTGTTCTTGCAATAATCTGAAAAAGTTCAGGCCACCTAAGGTCAGCACAGGATAATGTCATAAACCATGTTGGTATCCCAAGCTGTCTTACCATAGCTACTACTTCATACATAAATTTTTGCCAATAAGGTGGTGTTCCTGGAATTTGTCTCAAAAATAAATAAGCCTGATTTTGACAAATGAGATTTTGTAAACTGTGCATATTATTTGATCTTACTTGAGAAGCAGTAATGGGCTGCCCATGCATTTTTTTCAAAGCAATATTGATGCTATCTGATACTTTCTTCTGTTCTATGATGAACTGAGCAAAGAAGAGATATTCAGGATTGGTAGCAAATCTACCACTATGATGTAAAAGTCTTGCATTGAAGTACTTAACTGGTGACAACGTTATTTTTCGGTTGACGGAGTACCCATACTTTCCTTTTGGAAACAAAACAGGAAATGCTAGTTCTTCACATTGTTTGTCTGCCATGAAGGAAACTGGATGTTTACTTTCTCCAGGAGCAATAGCATACACTTCGTTTCCTTGAGACGATACATCATTTTGCTCAACACTTACAGGATAATCAGGTATTACAGACTGTAAGCAAGTCTCACTTGTTGGTGCTCGAAATTCATTTAAAGGATCATCATTTTCTTCATCTGCAAATGTGCTGTCTTTCCTACTATTTTTATTGTTTGATAAACTGTCATCACTTATGCCAGATCCACTGGAGTGGTTGTCATTATTCAAAATTGAATCTTCTAAACTAACATCATTTTGCTGTAATACTGTAAGATGCCTATCTATTTTGTTCATATCTATACATATATTATCATACAAAGGATTATTCATTTTGAGCCACATCAGAGCATTTAATATCAGTTGAGGTCGCACAGCTTGAAAATAAACATGGCCCCTAAACTCCATCTTTCTCTTCAGTTTCAACAGGATTATACCTGACCTTTCAGGAGGACGTGGCAATGTTCTACATGTTTGATCACATTCAACTGGTACATTGCATATTGCTCCTTTAATCTTCCTCTGTTGGCCTTTAGGCATTACCACTATCTTTTCAAAAACTATCCTCTGTGCTATTAATATTTGTTCAAGTTTTTCTAGTACTGAGAGTTCTGGTGGTGTTTCATCAACTTCCAGTTTATTACATACAGCTTGACATGGTTTTTGTCCTTTTGAAACTTTCGCATGGCATGTTCTACAAATGTATTGTTTGTCATCAAATGACTTTATCTCAGTGAAAAGATGGCGTACACTATATTTATTCTCTTTAAGTAACATAACTGTTTTTCTATATAGTATTCTATGACAAACTGAACATATGTAATATGGCCCCTCTGTGATCTTATTCTGAAATACTGAAATGTAGTGATCCAAACTATGCTGAACATTTTTTTTCCTAGAATTTTTTGCTGCATCACTTATACGCTTAATTACTTTTTGCTTTTTTATTGGATCCATTCTGCAATATTCCTCTTTTCTATTGTTCAAGTGTTGTGCCTTAACCAGTGGTTCCATTGCATTATACTTCCGCTTTTTATTTTTAGTTATCAGATCTTTTTTTACAGGATCTAGTTTATACCACTCTGCTCTGTCAAACAAGAGTTTTTCCTTTACTGCAGGATCTAGTGATTTATACCACTCTGCTCTTTGAGACAACACTTTTTCTTTTTCTGCAGGATCTAGTGATCTGTACTTCTGTACTTTTTCTGACAAAAGTTTTTCTTTTTCTGTACAATCTAATGATTTGTACCACTCTGCTCTCTCAGACAAGAGTTTTTCTTTTTCTGCAGAATCTAATGATTTGTACCATTCTGCTTTGTTAATTAAGTATTTTCGTTTGGCACTAGGTTCCATTTTTGCATAATCTTCTCTTCGCTTCTCAGCAAGTGATCTTTTGTGCAGATTAGATTTGTGCTTCCTTAATACCTTTTCTTTTAAAGTTCTTGGCAAATTACTGTAACAGTTTAGAAATCTGATAATGTATGCTACCTTTGAATCATTAATTGTATTAATTTTTTTAACAGTATGAGCAAAAGCTTGAAGGAGGAGGTTATTGTCATTGACAGTTTGAAATTCATCTAGTGTTCCGTTACTATCGAATATTGCTAAGTAGTACTTAGTACTTTTACCCTTAGAATTGTGCTGAAATATACAACTTACACAGTAATTTGAGAAACATATCATAAATCCAGTATTGCCACTTGTGTTATTCAAAATAAAGTTTTCGAGGAGCAGTTTGCTACTGCTGGATGCACAACTAAATATGCCTTCTTTCTGTGTTGTAAAGACAATATCAACAGTTGTATCATATATTTGAAGTCTATTTGGAAATTTTCTTAAACAGCAATTTCCATCAGGACATGCAAATTGTTTCTGATAAAACTCATTTCCATGGTCAATAATTGCATCTAGAGTTTGTGAATTCCAGTAAGTGCATGCCTTAATCACTGAAAAACAAATGCAATAAAATGATAAAGCACAACATCTTTTTATGAAAGACTCGTCATCATTCCTTACTAAAATATGCACCATTGCTCCATCATCATCAGCAAGTTCTGATTGAGTGGTTTCACTGTACTCATTGACTGGGTGATTCTTCTCCTTTTCTAGTCTTGTTATTTCAACACCAATCAACTCAAACAAAGTATTTGAATTTTCATACAGAATTTGCAAATAACATATGACATCATGTATACTTTGTGCTTCTAATAACACACATGTTCCTTGAGAATGGGGCATACCAAATGCATCTCTAGCATGTGAATCAAATATTTTAAATTTACCATCTGGATTACAGTACATAGAAACAGTACTACAGTCAATTGTTAAAAGAAATGATTGGTAGTTTTGTCTTACTAATGTCAGCAAAGCATCAACCAAAGGCATACAGAAACTCAAATCATGTATAATGGATCTACCATTTACAGTACCACTATAACTTGAACTGTAATGAAGCTGATAATCTGTATTAAACACATTGAGCACTTCCGGCAACTCAGTCAATAACAGGAAAGTTTGTCTGGACAGTCTAGATAATCCAGAATACAATTCATTACCAATGTTCATAATGTTAACCAAATCCATTGATGAGCTAATACTTCTCCTGTAATTATAAATCAGTGAAGTAAGAGACATTGCTACACACTGAGTACCTGCACTTTCGCCAAACACTTCCACATTGCCTTGACTATAAGGCGCTTGAATAGTTCTGGTATGATCAATGGGCCCAGGGTTTTTCTCTATATCATTAGACAGCTTGAACTCTGTATGATTCATTCTATGGTCAACGTCCTTATAAACAGATTTTACAGAAGTGTAGTTACACTTAACTTTCACTCTTCGGCCACAAGTTCGAGGTTTTTTCCTTTCATGTGCTGTACACCATTTCCTTTTCGTACACCTCTTCTTGGCAGCAGACCTTGGTCTTACAAACATATAGTCTAACTTACGATAAAGTACACTCAACTTGGTAAATAAATGCATGGCAGAAGATTTCGGTACGTTCTTTTTAATATATTTTCGAACAAATTTCCTGACATGTCTGCTCTTATGCAAGGCCCGTGATAGCTGCTTCAATGGAATTCTGCTTGGTTCTCGATCCCTTTGGTAACGCCTTCTTACAGATTTACAATAAACAAACTTAGCATAGCGAGATCGAAATTGCAAGTCATCTACTGATTCTTTATTATCAATATCCACAATAACACATGGCTGAGCCTCATTCTCAAATATGTTCTCCTGCAAGGCTCCTTTTAACTGTTTCGCTGAAACACTGCTTACTTCTCCATCCCTGAGAACAACATGGCGACATCCTTTTAATCAGTTACAATAATTCAACTTAGCACAACAAGATTGAAGTTGCCAGTCTTTTATTGATTCTTTATTCTCGACATTCACAACAACAGATACCGATGATTCTTTCTCAAATTGGCCACAGTCATTGCAAGCATTCACAATAGCTTCATTCAAGCACAAAACGCTACACCAAGTATGGTAAAAAATGCTAACAACAGCACTAGTGAGGATAATTGCAAACGATACAAGTAATTGCACATAAAATAGCGTTACAGCTCCAAATACAAAGGGATTCAGTAACAGCAGAAAACAAAAAGCCATGATAATACAAATAGACAGAAAATTCACCTTTTCCAGAAATGTAATTACATGAATCCGGCTAGGCGTACATCTCTGCGACTCGATACCGCTAGCACTAACTTTAAGATCAGGAACTTTCTTCTTCAGGAAACTTTCACAGTTCTGTGCTTCTCTCCTTTGGCATTTGATTTCAGTGCAGTTCATATCATGATTTTCACATATTTGTTCATTTAGTACACATTTGTTCTCAACATATAAACTTTCTTTCAGTTTGCGGACCAACCCCGGCCAAAACAATCGCTCAACAGCATCTTTTAGTGTGGGTCTACCGCAAACGGCGTGTGCATAAGTGAGTTGTTTGAGCGTTCCGAGGAAGAAGCTTAATACAACAAAAAGCAATATGCTCACAAACGACATACTGTCATGGGCTACACACTTCGCAACAACTTGATCGCGAAAACAAATGATATTTGGTATGATCACAGTCAATCATATGGTTTTGCCTGTCAATAAAAGGCATTATTATACTTAGGATCGAAATTCTCCAATCACAATTAGCTATTTTAACAACTTGTTTCCTCAGAAGGACGTCTCTGAAGCTGCCCAATCAAAACATGACGACTTCCATCCACTTAGTGCTATAAATTCACACAAACCACCAACGCTAGGTTTCCTTCGTTTATTTCAGGAGGGGTTAGATGATATCTGTCTATCGTTAGAATCTCTCGACTCCTGTCTCGTGTTGCTATCGCACACCCACTAAAATTCGCACATTCCTGGTCGTTTTATTCCTACTCGTTTAGAACCAAACAACTACCTCCTAAATGTCAACACCAGTAAATGATCACGCAAACGAAGCCAATGGCGAGAAATAATATTTCAACTGAATAGCTTGAAATAAAATTTGCGCGAAATCTCTCTCTTTAAAAAAGTTAAAGAAATATAAGGGCCGTTTATACGAGAGAAAGTAACACGCGAACAGCCCATATAAATGGTACAAAATCTACGTTCACAGCTTTCTCAAGCCCCGGCTTATCCTGGCCTGGGAGTTTATACTCGTATAAATAGTTCCTTTCGTGTATTATGTACGCCTCGTCCAGAGTAAGCCGCGGCTTATTTTCTCTCGTATAAACGACCCTATTGTTGTTTTCTCAAGTTAACAATAACTTCATTTTACGCAAGAGTGACTATACTGAAATCTTTTTCTGACCTTAATTAAAAACAATCGCCAGCTGTAATCATTTGCCAGAACGATCATGCCTACAAATTCCTGTCATCTTTATTTAATGCGTATTAAATTTCAACTCACTTATGCAAATTAGTTAAACTCGAATACTACACAGCACAATGAATCACAACAGTTGAAACATCTCACAAAAACCTTTTCCAGCATGAAATTTATTGAAACTAACAAAATATTTGCCATTGGAGACAAAAAACCCCTTCTATTCCAATTCCGTGCGTGCAAACAAGAAACAATCCGTCTCACAAACCATACAATATCCAAATAAATATATTCTTCAGTTCAAGATTGAACTCTTTCCTAAAGAACCTTTTCCAAAGCACAAAATAGACAACAAGCTTTCTTTCTAATAATTCTTCACTGTCACATTTTCAATTATTTTTTTACATGAAAACTGTACAGCTTGACTGCAAATTAAATGCAAATTGCCAGACAAATGCGATGCCACTTCCGTAAACACTGTGATACATTCAAGACATTCGATTCCTTTTACACCCATACTCAATTTCCCACTTGCTGTCAGTGTTCCACATACCAGTACAGTTTATGATTAGAAACAACACACACTTTCTCATATCCAACCGCAATTGTTCTCGAAGACCATCCATCGTCGCTTTTAAGATTCCAGATATTTATTTTCCCCGCCTGTTTCGTTATTCCAATTGACGTTCCATTCTTGATCTCATAAAGGTATATTTTTTCCACTAAAACGCCATCCCCGTTACCACGACTTTCGACGCCATTGCTGGTTAAATAATTAAACGTTCATCTGTGTGCACCAAGGAAATCTACGTATTCCCCCAGCCCCCTCCAACCTAACAAAATACACAGACAAGACTCTATGCAAAAAGCCATTACTTAGCAGGGTAGTGACAGGCAAGACTTTTACCGACACGGAAAAAAATAAAAAAAACACGAAACTAAACACAGATTCCAACTGGTTTGCCATAGGCAACCCAGTAAAAACCCACGAAATAAAACCGAGATTCCGACTGGGTTTGGCAACCCAGTAATTAGTATAGTACGCGCACTCTCGTTGGTCAATAGCTGTGTTTAAATAAGGGTATGGACATCAAGCGTATTTTGATTGGTTGTGTTGTCAGACGCGCGTTTTGATTGGCTGGTAGGTAATATGAACTTTTTTCCGTGTTTCCATAGCTCCGTCTTAACACGAGGAGATTTAGGAGAATTCGAGACAATTATGCAAACCCTCGACTGCGTCTCGGGTTTGCGTAATTGTCTCGAATTCTCCCAACTCCCCCTCATGTTTAGATAAGGCTATGGAACACGGAAAACGTCCTCTTTTGCTTAATTGGTATGTCACGTGACCGCAACGGAAAATGCTTAAAAACACGGTAACTGCTTATCACAATTTCTAACGGAACAGTATGAAGACAGTCTTACACAAAATCTGTTACATGGATTTACAGATTTAAAAAAACTTTGCACATTTCTAAAAAAAAAGTATGACGTCATAAGGCCCTCGTTTGATGCACTTTCCACTTTATCCATTCTCCGAAATCGTCCCCAATACACCTTGTTGTCTTAAGAACCTTTTGATTTTAATTTCACTTTTTTATTTGCTTTGAAAGACGGGAAAAGTGGTCGTACTCTGATCCATAACCGAGCAATGAAGGGAAATTGTTCGATACCGAGTTGACGTCAACCCGGTATCGAACCTATTCCCCTTCATTCCTCGGTTGTGGATCAAGGTATGACCACTTTTCCCGCCTTTCAAAGCCAATAAAAAATGATCTAAAAACACCACAATGTATTTGGGACGATTTCGGAGTATAAATAAAAGGGGAATAGTGAATTTAAGTGATAGGCACTTTAATCAACTAGTTTCAAAAAAATAAATTGCCGTGTTTCACTCCCCTGCGATGCAAAGCTCCTCATTCTCACGCTCGCCCTCACTTGGCGTAGAAGAGTATGTCAAGTTCGTGGAAAACGAAGAACCCAAGGAAAATATTGCACAGGAACAGCAAAATTTATCATATTCCTTTTATTGCCCTGGACTGTTCCTTTCCAAGTAACGATGTGTTTTGCTGTTTACTCTTTGAATTTACGTCTTTTTTTCCTAGAGTTCTTTATTTTCAATCAAAGGCTTCCACATAGGGGTCGTGATGTGAGGAAAACGAATAAACTCATGAATGCCACAGATGACTCATCGGCCAATCCAGACATTTCCACACACCGCGCGCTTTTATCTCAAAATACCCAACGACATCATTTCTCTTATTCCACAAGATAAGGCACCGTGCCGTCTCACGTCGATGCATGTGAACGTTCACGCTTCCTGCATTATTGAGAGGGGGAAGGCGAGTTAACGGAGTATCTGGGAGCGCTTGCGTTAATGCTTGTTTACGGTGGACTTTACTCTTCGAGATGTGTTTCAATCAATCTACCTCAACCCACAACCTAAGTCAAGAGATTATATTCCATCTTTTGCAATAAGAAGTTCGCAAACTGCCTTAATTTCATATTTATCGGCGGATTCTTTCACGTCGCATAACTGATGATGCATCGAACTTATATAGATTGATTTTATTTGCAATAAGCTTCCTTGGCCTACCTAAACATTCTTCATTTTAACTATTTACAGACCGAAGTACTGCTAGTTTCCAGAAGGCTTCAATATGATTCAAGCAATATTTTAACTAACAAGGCAAGTTGAAGAATTCCTAATAAAGTATTCGAAAGTTTTATAATTCTTTAAATTTCCTACAAAAATTTTGATTATGTACAAAATGGAGGTGGTGAGCCTGTTCTTCAGAAATAGAATCCTTCCAGAGGCACATCCTGTGGTGCACCAAACTGAAAAGCTTTGTTTGTAGCTTGAGGAGCAACTTCAACATCAGAATCCTAAAACAACAATACACGGCAATAACGGTCATTCATCCATTTCATGGAGTTAAAACTTATTTGCTCTTAGTATATACTAAATCAGTGGATAGCGTTGAACGCGCGCGCTGATTGGCTACTCAAACTCCGGATATCCATCGCTATTCACCTCCGAGTTCCTCCGAGTAATTCGCTCGGAATTTGGGCCCGAAAATGTTCTAATCTTTGCAAAAATAAACGAGTTAAAAATGATCTTTTTGTGCTATATTATCTCACTGTTTTAGTGGTTCGGTAAATATCCACCACTAGCCACCTCCACTTTAGTGAATAGTTGCTAATTATTTTCTGGTCACGATTAACGAACCATTGAAAGGTACCATAACGAAGGTCAGAAGGTCATGACCTTGAAGCGTTTCAATCTGGTTCAGAGCTGGGGTTTTTTGAGTTTAAAAATTTCCTTATTTGTATGTAACGTAGCTCGTGCATTACCCCGCGCGTGCACCGGCCTTCGATCTTATTTTTGTCCATATTTGGGTCCTAAAATCCCCAGCTTTGTTCCAAGGAAAGGAGTTGCAAGTTACACGCTTTAAGGTCATCTGCTTCTGCGAAGGTACATAGCTTTCTTTGCACCTTAACACGTATTTCCCTTAAATTGGAATGATGGGGAGCAATGCATGAATTAACAGAAATCGGCCTCTGAATGAAGTAATTTCAGAACTTTAGCGTCAGAGAGGAAACCAATTTGACATGTCAATTCTGATACAGAGTTACTTGTCTGAACGCTACAAGTGCCATTTACCTGCTCCTCAGAAAAATATCTGTCAATTATTGCCAAGGCTTTATTATACACCTCAGTGTTCTCATGGGTTTGTAACTTTTCAATGAGATCCAATCCTGCAAACCATTAGAATACAAAAGCAATGTTAGCATAAGAGAATGATAAGATTGGACGTATTCCATGTCTTACTAGAAGTGAAACAGGACGTTGAATTTGGAGCAATGCTGCTGCTTTAGCCGCTGCAATCAGCTGCATAAACTACCTTCGTGCTCTTCCATTTGTTTGCTAACTTTTTCCATCATGGGACCATTGATTTTACTAGCACTCTGTTGGCAAATAAAAAATGCACTGAGTATGTTACACATATTATCAACATTTCTCAACAGCCACCATCTCTTGACGAAGAAATCAGTTAGATCATCTCCAGCATCCCCAAGGTGCTCAACAGACGAGATGACATCATGATTCTGAACAATTCATGTAGCTCAACAAGAATCTAGCACAACTGCTACAGCGACAAAATATCCTATTTCGGCGACGTAATAGGCATTACAGGAAACGGTGGTGTAATGCCTGTTACGTCGGCGAAACGGTCCGGCATTTTTCCACGGGCGTGAAGGAGCATTTAACCCGTGATAGGGCCTCACATTTTCAAACATCTGCAGAATTCTAAACATTGTCACGCCTCGTGTTTTAGATCACGCCTCCATCAGTTTTCAACTCAAGACAAGAGGCTATTCATATTCAGAGAGAACAACCCTCTTTGAATCAACAATTGCACAATGTCAACCTTACTATCCTTTAGATTTCCACATTTTCACGCTATAGGGTAGACTTCATTCCGTTGCTACTATTTTTCACATTAGCATTTTCTATTTATTATAAATTCAGCTTCCATCGCTTTGCATTCTACTAACTGAGGATGGCAGAAAATTCTGTCGAAACATGTTTTACAAACTCGAAGGTTTCGTTGTTTTTTAGAGTTTCAGATTAATTCTTGATACGGATTCAGTGAACGCGTCACGCGTTCCTCCCCCACGAATGTCTGCTGAAACGAAAAACTATTTCCATTCACCGGCCGTTCGCCCCATATTTAAAGAAACCAATCAGCATTGACTAAGGGTGCATTCGATTGGGAAATCCCGATTTAGAGCTTAAAGTCTGGATCTTTGTATTTCCATCTGCAACGCTGCCGAAAGCTCTATGGTGGAATGGAGATTCCTTGTCTAGGAGTCAGGATGGCTTAGTGGTTATCAACCGCACCTCCCACCTCTGTGACCCAGGTTCAACTCTGGCCTCGAGTTTCAGTCGATCTCAATGTGACTCAGAGGGTTTTTCTCCGGGTTCTTCGGTTTTCCTCCCTCATCAAAATCGACTCTAGATCGGTAACATCCGGGGATACCTTCATATAGGGATAACCTCTGGTATCTCTCCTTTCATTGTATTGAATGAATAAAGTTGATATTATAACCTTCATGTCTTCAAAAGTCGCCTGGTAAAAAGACCTGCTAATGAAAGCAGTTCAACAGGCTTTCACCAACGGCTCCTTTAGGAGCCCCCAAAATTTGCAAAAGTAGCAACCAGTTATCGTAATGTGACGTAGCATCTGTTGATGTTTACTGAGTTAAAAATCCCTTTCCTTCAAGACAGGCACAGCTCTTTAAAGAGAGGAGTGCCCAGTGTTCCACATACGGAAAACCAGAACAACAACTTACCATCCAGGTCCCAGTTGTTCGAAGGGTGGATAGCGCTATCCAGTGCATAAATCGCTATCCACTGAATAACTCAATTGGTTTTGCTAGTGTTCATCCGGTGGATAGTGTTGTCTACCTTTTGAACAACCGAGGCCAGAAAGTAACAGTGTGGTTAAATGGATGAATGGTACATTACGGGAAACAAGCTCTAAAACTAACTATCTATTTTTAACTTCAAGCTGGAAAGGGGTGTGAGAAAAGTATAATCATTTTTAGCTTACCAGGAGGATGTGGTTAAATCCGTCCAGAAGAACAAGAACAGTCTGAAAGAAAACATATCTTAAATCCAATGAACCCAACTTTACAGACACGAACTGTAATACTGAATACTGTTTACTGAATTTTGTACATCCAAAAAGTAGGATTCCAGAGGAAAATAAATTATTCCTTCTGTTTAAAATGTTATGCTTTAAAACAGGAATAAAACAGTACCAGTCAAATATTGTAAAACTCTTAAAGATGACAGAACCAGTTTTTATCTTTTAAGGCCAATGTTTTCCATTATTTTTAAGTAATTTTTTTCAGTGTAAGATGTGTTATCAAAGAGGACTGCATATCCCGGGTCCTAGCTTTATAGTTTTATCCTAAACTGATTAAATCCTGTAAAAGTGACTACACAAAGGGAGTTTTCCACAAAAAGGTAAGGAAATTATGTCCTGGTAACCCCTCTGATGACAATGCAGTAGGTCTTGTAGCCATGGAAATCAGCGATGCTTTTTTGTACATCAGGGCCTTTGATTCCCAAGGATTCGAAAAGGGAAACCTTTTAAAAACTTACTTCAACCATGGGAGAACCAGAACCAGAATAACCTTGGCATCCTTGGCTTCCAAAAGCTTGCACATTGGCTCAATGACACCACAGTCAACAAGAAAGTTAATCTTAAAAAAATTAACAAAGCAAAAATTTTAACTCTTAGGAATACAATGCAATAAACGTAAAATCCAATCTTATTTAAAGTCTCACAATGTAATTCTAATTTTGGGCCAATTAATTATTGAATTGTATTATTATCTAACAAATTTGTTGCTGTTTAACCACCATTCAAAGGTACATATTGAAGTGACATTGATAACTTGAGACCTGCATTTAAAGAGAACCTCCACTAAAACAACAAAAATAACTGTATTTGATAAAAAATGAATTTCAAAAACGCTTGTTTTGGCTTTCAAATTTCCCGGCCGCCATCTTGAATATTTGTGACGTTTCATGGTTGCCCTTAGGCTATTGTTCTGACACAAAGAGCGGTTGTTCTGGAACAACACGGCAACCATGACACATCACAATAATTATTATTCGAGATGGCAGCACCCAGGAAATTTGAAAGCCAAAACAAGTTCTTGAATTCATTTTTTTCGGCAAAATATTAAAAAAGAATTGATTTTTTTTTTGGGTAGCACTTACAGTACAGACACTTAAAAGAAGTAATGTGTATTTGCAAACATGTCCCACCACACTCTAACAAGCAAAGATTTAAAATTATTGATGTTCTGATATACACTAAGAAGGGGCCACCAGTGTTCTCTCTAAATTTGCAAGTAGAAGAAAGGTGTATAAAGTATATTTATTTATAAACCACAAGTCACATGTAAATGAGAGGTTTGCGCATCACTGGTTTTTCCACAGGCATCCTTCAATGCACAATCTGACTGCTGGAAAACTACCCCTTTTATAAAGCAACAATAATAATTAATAATGGACATTTTTTTAATATTGTCAGACAACTGGATAAAATGGTGATTTTGGGTAAAATTCAAGAGGGTCACTGTTTTTCACAGATTGTAATGCATGCAATCTCATGTAGAATGGATGCAGTTCATCCTTATTGTGAACTTGGCTTTTATACCTGATCTACAGTGCTTCCTGAAGTGAAGTTTGTAATGGCCCACACCGCCTCCTTCTGGCTTTTGAAATCTGCTTTGGCACCCCCCTGAAATATGCATAATTTGTTGAGGAAAATAAGCAATCTATGTTGTATTCTAGACTGGTAATGTCAGCTTAATGTAGAATTTAAAATATGTGATAATGCCATACCTTTAAAACATTAACGATCATGGGAACCAAGCCAGCATTTATTACAGCCTGTAACAATTAACATTATAGTGAAAAATTTAGAATTTTTGCTTTAGTACACAGTACAATGATTATTGGTGGAGAGGGGCTGTATGCCAGGCAGGTGAACATAAGAAGGGGAGGAAAAGCAAAGCATTTTGACTTAATGTAGTCAAAATGTCAGTGATGCCACTAGCCCATTTCCAAGTTGCTGCATGCCTCAGTTTCATAGCGAGCCCTGGTGCACAACCATTCAAATGGAAATGAGTTGCATATTCTTATGCAAATCAAACTCGTTTCCCTTACAATAGTTGAGCACCAAGACTCACTTCGAAAAACCGAGGCAAACAGCAACTCGGAAATGGCTTATTTTTGGTACAAATTGAAATTAAAATAAAGTAAATTATAGGATTGCTAATCATATAACAGAAGCCCCCTTAGAATAAAGTATTTTTGGCATGATTCAATACTTTAAAGCAATGAGAAATTTAGGGCTCTTCTTGATTAACTCTTTTGCTCTCAAAGCAAAGCCACGTATCTTTCCATGTTTCTTACCTGGATTTGTTCTTTTGGACCTGCTGTGACATTTGATATTGCCCATGTCGCCTCCTGCAAATGAAATAGTTGAGTAGTATTTGATGTATACACTGATGCAACTTCACATGAGGAATAGAGTCTGAATAAAATAACAAATTTTACAAATTAACAACAGCAGTTCACAAAATGTTCCCTTCACCTTCACAATACTTGCTTTACTGTGCATAAGAAGATTTTTGAAGTAAAACAGTGCATTGCACTGTATCACTAACTGAAATGAACAACAAATCAATGTCAAAGATTTAAGTAATACTTGACTGTTGTATTATATTTCTTTATAATTTAAATAAAGTTGTCAAGTACATGGTATAATCCAATTTTCCAGCTTACTTGTGTCTGTTCATCTGTGCCTGTTACAATGTTTCCAACAGCTCTTAATGTGGGTGTCTGAAATAACAAATATAAACTCACTGGATTACGGATAAATTACACTTACCATAACAGATCTTACATAGATAATGTTTCTAAAAGGTCAAAAGTACTTCACCTGAAATGGGTTATAGGAACGAATCCAATCCCTGCAAAACGCCAACCAATGTGTCGGCTCCTGCCTTGGTCAACACATCAACACCAAACCAATGAGTCATCCGATACTTACTAAGCTTGTCAGTTGAGTACGCCACTAGGGATGTTTGGTGACAAAGTTTCCACATTGAAGTTACATGTACCATGTTGTCAAGGGGAACTTGGTTTCCAAGGGTAACGTTTCTGGTTTTGACATCATTTTACTAGTAACAGTCACCAATTTGATTTAACTATTACCATTTGTAGATTTTCGGTCATGATGTCAAGGTCCTACAAGATAATCTTGGAAACAAAGCAAGTAGCACTTGACAACAAGGGAACTTTGCCACATAACTTCCACAGTGGTGTATTTACTTTTACAGTGCATTTCACAAAACTTTTGACAGGCGATTTGCGAAGTTCGTTGTGAATTTCATAAGTTCGCTTCGAACTTGAGAATTTCATTACGTAACTGTCAATCAAATGGCGAACTGCAAAACGAACTTGGGAATTTCGCGCCGAACTCCGTGGGAATATTGAACACTCACCACAAAACTGAGTTCTCTGCGCAAGCTGCTAAATACTGGTAAAGTATATTTTCATTTTCAAGAGTCAGTAATTCCTGTGGAATAACATTGAATTTCTTGAAAGAATATAAACCAAGTTGTTGCGTTACGCTGCGGATGCATGCAGGTGACGCGACATTTTCGGGCAAACATTGGAACGTTATTCTTTACCAGTTTGTTTTGGATTGCTGGGGTGGTACATGTAGTTTTACAACACTCCATATAATTATTCACATCATTCAGCACGCGCTGACCGAGGGATATTTCTTCATTTGTTGTCTTCGATATTCCCCTGCGAACGAAAATATCAACAATTTTGGCAATGCTTTTTTGGGAAGTCTCATTTCCTGTCCTATTTGAGATGGTCCTTTCGATTCTAACCAGCTTTCAATAATTTCTGCCGAACAAAACTTGGAATTGCCTTTCCTTGCACGGTGAAGGCACTCATTTCAAAACAACAACCGAGAGCAATGGTGAAATTACTTCGCCACATTCCCATGAAGTTCGGCTTGAAATTCCCAAGTTCGTTTTAAAGTTTGCCATTTGATTGACAGTTACGTATTGAAATTCCCACGTTCGAAGCGAACTTATGAAATTTGCAACGAACTTCGCAAATCGCCTGTCAAAAGTTTTGTGAAATGCACTGTAAATTATAATTGTCATTAATGTTATTATTATCGACAATATTTTAAAATAACACCTAGTATACATTCTACTGATACCATATTGCACAACATTCAAAACCATTTGTCAATTAAAATTTAATAACAGCCCGGCCTTACCACAACATTAACTTCAGGATGGCCTAACAAGTTAACCAGTGAAGGAAGGATTCCTGAATCAATAACAAGCTAAAAAAAAGATAAAATATTGTTTTCTTGACAACACAGATTAACAGCTTTCAGAAATCTGGTTTCTAATTACAACAGGAAAGTACACTGGAAATGTAATATAGTGGAATTCATCCACAAGTGCCAATGGCCAAACTACATTTTGGCTTCCATCAATCAAACTTCCAACGCCAAGCACAGATTGCGAAATCAACTTATGTGTGACTACATTTTGTATATTCAAACTCAATGCCGATTGAAAGCGATGGAATCTGTACAAATCTTATTACTGAAGAATTTCTAAAAACATCATAATGGTGTTTGAGCTGTGAACTAAACAAAAACTCTGATTTACTTTTCTGAGGTGGAGTAAATCTTCCCAGCTATGTTCGGAAATTTGGTTGATGGAAGCCAAAACGCAGTTTGGCACTTGAAGGCAAGATTGACTATGAAAATCATAGTAATATGGCTGGAACCAGTTTCATCACTTTTACGTGACCTTATTAGATGGGTGTACACTGTATTATATAACAGCAATGTTATGGTACAATATGAAACACCAATTATTGCTTAACAAAATATGCCCACTACTGTGACATAACATGGCAACACGAAAGCTCTCCAAAAACACCCTATATTTCATCTTTACAAGCAAAGTTGAAATGTAGGGTGTTTTTGGAGAGCTTTCATGTTGCCATGGTAACCCATTACATCACAGTAGTGAACACATTTTGGGGGCAGTATTCTATCTAGGGGCTGGCTGGCCACAGTGGAAGCCCCTGGGTATCCCAGGCACCCACCTTCCACTTAAGCGGGGCAGTTAACTTGGGAAAAAGCAAAGGTTGCCCTTTAAATTTACATATGGTAACTTGAAAGTCAAAACCTTATCATCAAACTTTGCAGGTACCTCACTCAACATAACAGTAAATCATAGTATTTATTGCCTTTGTGCAGGAAGTTCTAGATTACAAGAAAATTACATGTGAAACACTCTTGAGAATTCATTACTGCAACATCAATATTTCACTCTCTCTAGATTTCCTAATGGCAACGTTTACAGTGAAACTGGTTGTTCGTTTGCACACCACTTTGCAATATTGTCATGCAATATTGCTTTTTTGATTGGCACTTTGCTCCAAGCAAGTTAGGGTTTAAATTTCCCAACATACGCACAGTTGAAGCCCGATGGTATGCCTCAAACTGTCATTACATTGTGAACCTTCTCCATAGTGAGTTTGGAATTGATACCCGGTAACTTTAATATTTTGGAAGGCCCTTCAAATAGATTTGAAATGATTAATTTGTTCAAAGAACGTTTACAAATGGAATACAGTAATGGTGAATGGAGATGTTGTTCTATGGACTTTCACCAAAGATTTTTCGTGAAAAACCAGTTGCACTTAATGCTAAGAAATCGTGTTGCTGAATTGACATTTCAACCCCCTTAAAGTCCTGAATTTAATTCTTGTGAGATTTGTTTTAGGTCGATGAAGGCATAATAAATTACATTATTTGAGACAACACGAACATTTTTCACAGAACTTGCAATAATTCAAGGTTTGCAAACAATCACGCCAGCGATACATTGTGGATTTGTCATTTAAAAATTAATTTACATGTTTGAACAGCTTCGCGAACCCAAAAAAAAAAAGGAGATCAAGGTTGTTCTGAACAGGTCCAAATACCTGACTCTGTATTGGAACATAAACAGCTGGCAGCAAGTTGAAATTTTAACTTGCAACTCCCTCGGAGCAAACTGCCAATCAAAACACCAACTTTGCGTCACAAAATTGCAAAGTGGCACAAAAATAAACAACCGGTTTTACTGTAAAGCTGGTAATGCAAAAAAATAAAATAAAAATATGTTTATTGCATTAAGTTAATTTTGGTATGGAATAAATTAATACATTTAACAAAAAGAGGCTACTGGCAGCCTAATTACTCCCGCTCCTTCCCCAGCGTTGGCCTTTTTCCATTCAAAGGTTCCTGACAGGTTTCCAAGTCAAAGTAAACAACCACACACACACAACTTGCTGCATTCCACCATATGCAGTGCTCGAAATGTAAAAATTCCATGTTGTCCCTTTTTCAAAGGCCAAGCAACTAAACCCATAAATCTGGTTACCCTGATTTATGGCATTGGAGCTTGAGTATCCCGTAGTTCTACCAGTAAGTGTGCACCTACACTGTATGTTTTTTTTGTTATGTTTTTTTTTTAGCATTTTTAAAATGGAGTCTTCAATCTCTATTGCCTACATGTATCTGACAAATTCTTTTAACAAACCACAGATATTCAAAACACAGGAAAATGCTCACAGCTGCAGCAAAGTAATATTAATTTTGTTAACTTCACACTGCTATCAGACATTGACAATAGAAAACTGGTCAACGAGTGAGTTGGTACCTACTGCTTCATTTGTCATGTTAATTTTCTATTTTTTTGGCTGCATTGTCCCTTGTTATTTCTTTGGGCAACCAGGCTTTTCATTTTACTGAATTAACATAAATAGGCACCTTGTAAACTTTCTGGTGGCCTGGGACAACCAGACGACCATTATTTTGATCAAAAAGTGCATATATACTATAACAGTACTTGTAACTATATGGCTGGTGTAGGGTTATAAAATTTTTAATTATTTTTCATTCCCTTCTCAACTAAAGATTCATTGATAACATAATTATTATATACCGGTACATGTAGCAAATATATAATTATTCCATGCAGACCAAAAGAACACTTTATAAAACATGTTTTAATCAGAAATGTTATCCACAAGCTCTAGAGATTGAACTGACCTGTATTCTATCATTTGTTCCATCAGTCAAATACGATAAACCCCAACAAGTATCTGAAAGCACCTAATAGAAAATGAAAAATATACCAAACATAATTACAGGTCGACAAAAACGACAAAATGTTTTGCAATGTTGTGATTGTAAACTTACATGTAACTATAGTTATAATATATTGTGAGCAAATTATATTATTTGTTGACAGAGGTACATAACAGCTGTGAGTGATCATCAATTGAGGACTCAGGAATCCCCCACAAGATTTCTGATGTGGACATACCAGGAAAAATCTCAATCCTCAAAATAACAGTTGAAACTGTGATGTGCAGATAAGATTTATCACTGGGCTTAAGAAAACTCACAGGGGTTAGGTGAGGTTCATGTTTGACTTGTACATAATTTTAGCATAAAAGTGGCATTATTTCCTAACAATCAATGACAGTAGATGGAGAATTTTTCATTATATTTATCACAACTGACTATTACTATGATATACTTGAACTGCCTTTATAGACTTCAATGAGGTTATTTACCTCTTTATCTTGGTGATTGATGAGATGGGCCAGAGCTGGCAAGATCTGAAATCAATAAAGTCCTTGTAACAAACGTAATGTCTTGCAGCAAGTACATGTGACAAAAATGTAAATTACAAACAACATCTTTTACAGTATCCCCTGCTTTGGTCATTCAATGCCATCAAGACAAGAATGTGCAGTCATGTACATGTGCATGCATGATGACATCAAACAAAAATCATAAAAATAAATTTAATTCCTTTAACATCATCTCTGTCCACTCAAAAGTTTTGTCCCATTAAAACTGTTCCTTCTTTAGAGTGCCACTCATAGATGCCTTTGAATTTTTTTAGCACAAATTGATCTCACCTGTATGACGGCATCCTTCTCGGGAGGTGGATTTTTGTTACGGCACAAGTTAGACAGGGTCCATGTCACATTACGAAGAAACTGAACCTAAAATGTAAGTATTATAAATATTATTAATGTTATGAAAACCTAGTTCATTTGTGTGATGTAATAAGAGGGAAAAGGGGAAATGCTAGCTCAATGAAATTAACCAAGACATTATGCTGGACAGTGGTGTTATTATGCACTAGGGTTGCGGCGCTCCCTGCTGTGTTGCGCAGGGCACACATGGTCAACCTTGCAGATCATTGCCTCTTTCAAGATTACTTTCTTCATCAGTTCTTCGCGGAAAATTCTATGGCTGATGCTTTGCCTCGTTTTAATATTATTGGAAGGAGCTCCAGTTCTTGGCTCTGAGGGCACTGCCAGCCCCAGTTCCTGATTCACTGCTCACCAACTTGATGTTTCCTCTCTAGGACCTTCCTTACTCATGGTTTAACAGCATTCATACAATCTTATCCCTGTGTTCAAAACAAGTTCCCAAGCTTCTCTCTGCAAACTTGGCAAGCTGCATGCTTCTGGTTCTCTTGTACCCATGAAACAAGAATGTTGTCTGAGCAGCGGTTGCAGATAATGTCACTTGGTTACTATCTTTCAGTACCTGGACAAAAGATGTCATGGCCACTGCATTTTCTGGGCAGCCTGTACCCTGGGTTTTTGAGATCAGCAGAGGGTACAGTATCAAATTTGCCAAGATTCTCCCTGGGGCTCCAACTCTGAGGTGGAGGATTTCACTGTGGATTAGGCCCTTCACTAGGCAAAGGCAAAGTTAATCTTATGTGCCATGAGCCTAAAGTGACTTAATGGAATTTAGGCAAAACTGAAATTCAGGCATTGCTGACTGCAGCTATTAGTGCACTACAGCTATGATGAGTTAAGAAATTAATACATGAACATGCAGTTACTGGGCTATCATTTCTATGCTATTAAAATTTGCCAGTATATTCTTGTTGTCCTGAATAACGTGCAAACACCATGATTTAATTTTTTTCCAATGACAGGGTTCAAAATTGCAAACAATTTTTTTCCCTTTGTGACTTAAAAATTACCACCTTCACTTGTTCAAAATAAAAAAGTTATAGTACTTGTAGTATGCCACTTTGCACCACTTTGGAAAAATAAATAAAGAAATAAACAAATTTAGCATAATTAAGCTGCATCGTTATTTGCACAATGCAATTCCCTTGATCATTCACCATTTTCAGCAGGGTTTTTTTACGTAAATGTCTGTTGTCAAGTATTGACCAGTAATTGCTGACTAGTACAGGTATTTTGTTAAACTGCTGGCAATACAATACAATGAAGCAAATTTGCACTAAAATTTGTGGATTATGTATCTCATAGGGTGCCTCTATCGAGATACATGTATCGGCCGATGTATCAGTATGTCTGCTGAGACTCAATCTACATTCGACTGACATGCAACCTACATATCAACTGACTATATTGATCGCTAGCCAACCGAAAAATAGATCAAACTTCCATGATTGATGTTGAACGATGTATTGACCATGATCATAATTATCTGTACTTATTGGTCACGTATTGGTGCCATATCGGTCAAATGTTGGTCCTGTATTAGTTGACAGTCAAGGGAGAGTTGATGGTCTTGGTAAACCAGCAGTCAGCTCATCAACATGTCGGTCGCGTGTTGGCTGAGTGTTGATCAAGTAAAGACTGACTTATCGACCGATACATCAGTTGATATGTTGATTGAGTTCCAGACGATTTATCGGTCGACAATAGGAAGGTGATGAAGCATCCATAATATGACGGTTAAATGTCAGTAATGTATCGGTGGATTTCAATGACTGAGGGTCAAGAGTCTCTATTGGTAGACTAGCAGTTTGCTCTTGGTAGATAGTTGGTCGACATGTCTGTCAAATGTCGGTTGAATATCGATCAAGGTACCCTATAAGGTACACGATCCAAATTTGCTATTAAATTTTTGTACCTTGTCACAAAATTGTGACTGGATTTTTTTTCTGAGCCCTGAATGATCATCCAGTAGAAACAAAAGAACAGGTGAAAAGAGGGACACAGTACTTCAGACTTGAAACACTGTGACTTCTGATACACTTACATTCATTCCTGTTTGTATTAATCCAAGCATTGGGGACAAAGCTCCACAGGCTATTACAAAATTTCTAAGCATAGGACCATCACCTACAGAAAATAAATGAAAATGCTTGCTTTCAATATAAGGTCACCATAATAAATTATTATATAAGGTGATACCATGATTACACTTTCAATGTGAGGTCAAGATGGGGTGGGCAGAAAACTTGTATTTAACTGATGTTAAGTTCCTCAGGTCATGCACAAAGTGAAGCTAAATCACCAATTTGAAAGGTCTTGCACACAAAGTGCATGATAACTTCAATGCAACAAACTCTAGCTCAAAAACTTAAATCAAAAACTGAAAAAATATCGTTATTTATAAACTTAAGCCTATATCTACCTGCAATGTTCCCAAGGGCCCACACAGCTTGTTCACATACTTGAGCATGGGGTGATATCAACAAGTTCACCAATTTTGGCACAGCACCTTCAAAATAAAAAGGATTGTAAAGATCTTAAAGAAAATGATACCAAGACGCATTAATCACCGATACGTCTTTCACCTTCAAACCTTGCAAAAATCACTTTAAATAGTCAGAAAAAAACAGTGTAGCAAATCTCTCATGTTGGAGAAAGGGACCTGGCCTGGGATGGCTTTTACGTTGTTGTCACTGTTACTGGCAATAATATTAATACTCAGCATTGGACAACAACTATAACATCCAACACCAATGCAACGCAATGGCTTCTGTTCAAAAACTGACAGTACTTCTTCATGCAATGACATGAAATGGTTAGGCTACAATAATTACTGTCACACACTATAATCGGCTGTGATTTGCAGTTCCACTTCACTTAACAAGACTCGAGTAAGGTGTTACATTACAGTTCATTGCTATTATAAACACTCTCCTGAAAAGGTGCTCCTTTGGAATTCTGCAGCTCGAGACCGATTCAAGACAATTTTATGGGTATTTTTCACTCTTGTCCCCACAGCCCGCTTTTCTTTCATGGTCAGCAGCAAGAACACAGACCCTGGCCAAAGCCAATCTCATACCCAGAGTCCCCAGGCTTTTTGGTCAGCAGGTGAGCACCCGGAGAGACTCTGGGATAATGGACAATTTTTTGGATAGGTTGCTTGCATAACAATGGACCACCACACCACAAACCCCAAAATCAACTTCCTCTTTTTGGAGGGAGATTCGAAATCTAAAACTAGTTTCAGTGCTGTTTCCTTTTTCCTACCATCTTCATCCCCTAACTTAAAGCACCTCAGAAATATATAATCCACAAAAAATAAAATGACCACTAAAAACTGATTACTGTTGCTGTTGCAAAACTATCTTGGGAAAACATTACATCAGTCTCTTGGGGAGAAATCCGAGGAAGAAGTCCTTGTCAAAGCCTTTCAGAAGTATGGAAACATAAAAATGTACCGGTAGTAGAAAAGGACTCTTGTGCCGTCTCCACAAAAGATTGTCGAATGTGTTACTTGCAGTGGTATTCTAAACGATGGAATACACGCTGAAACATACACTTACCGAAAGGGTCAGACATTTCATCTTTCACTGTCTTGCTCTTAACAGCAAGCCAATGAACATTAATTTTCTCCTTGAAAAGAAACCAGACTGACTTTCTTTTAGGGTGTGTAAGACTAAAGTTTCTGTTTCTCAAACACTTTCAACCCGCCATTTTGAGTCAATCCTTTATTTTAGACTGTTTACTGTTTTTGCTTTTGACTTGAGGATGCATAATAAGACCAGACCCCAAGTTTTCTGGGAAAATGGAGTCCATTATCCCAGAGTCTCTCGGCGGGCACTCACCTACTGAGGACTCTGGGTACAAGGTTGGGCCATAGCCAAAAATATGTGTAGTCACAGTAATGGCATAATGTTGTAACATTGGCAACCATTACTGTTTCAAATTTCTGAGAATGAGAAGAGGAGCAAGAAGTCTGTGCTTTGGCTGTGGCCAGAGTCTGGGCTCTTGGCACTGACCAGAAGAAAAGCGGACCATAGGGACAACAATGGGGAATATTAATTTTTTTTTATTATTTGATAGGCATCTTCACTTCTGGAATTTCAAAAAAGGGGGGGGGAAATTTAAAAAGCAGCATGCACAAATCAATATCTTCAAAATTAGTGGAAATAATGTCTTTCAAAAGTCGAACCAAGTGGATTGCAGCAGAATTACAATATTTAATATTATTCTAAGCATTGATGTAATACCTGAATCCACAACAACCTTTGTTTCATCTGATGAGCCTGATGCAATGTTTGTCAAGACCCAAGCAGCCTCAAACTGAATTGAAGGGCTGTAATTGATGGAGAACACAGTACTTGTTTGATATCATACATTCAAGTGATTTTAAGGGGGAAATTGAACAAAGTTGGTTAAAGAAATACTTAAGACATGATAATTGAAAGCGGTACTCACTTGTCAGATCGGTCCAACAAGACAACAAATTTTGGGACTAATCCCGACCTGAAAAAAAGATAAGTGTGAACACATATTGATGGCAATTTAAGTTACTATACCCAACCCAGCTGGCAACTTCTGATTTTATTCCAAAGGCTGTGAAACTGTTTGCAGGCTTCATCTATTTGAAGGCTTTGGCACATTATTCTTTTATTTTTTACTATTATTCTCTATTTATGGCCAATTGCTAAAATGCCCGAACCTTCCGTCAATACATACACAATAAACACAAATCATTTGAGCCATCCATACTCCGTGAATTTCATCACTTTAGACATATTTTTCCTTTTTAATGATACAACAATCTTGCTAAAATGCTGGTATTATTCGCGATGCTTTTGCCATGCTATTATGCTCAAAATAATGTGCCAAAGCCTACAAGGCCGTCAGAGCTTTTCCGTGGACCGAGATGTTGTTGACCCATTCACACCTAAGTGCCCCCAACTGATGAGTAATTTAACTGTCTGGTGTTCGAGTAAAATCTGCAAGTCTCACTCTCAGGTGTGGAAGGGCTTAACACTGATGGATCCAAGCAATCAATTGCATAGAGCAAGTTTCAATCGAGTGTTGTAAAACCAAAACCAAAGTAATTACTTTGGCCAATCAAAAAAGGACAGAGACAATTCAGTAAACCAATGAAAAGTCAATTGATTACATGTAGCCGACACAAGGTGCGGGAAAATGTGCACGTGCAAGCCACAATAATTGTGGCCAATCTGACCGGATGCGGTGATGCAGATCCGCATAATTCCCTAAAATCTGCATCATTACGATATTATTCGCATAAAACTGAAGAAATTCCTGATATTAATGATAAAGCACCTGCTTACCATCCTCACGAACACAAAAGCCAAAGAGATTGACTACTTTGAAACGCTTATTTTCCTGAACATTGAAGAAAACACGCCATTTCATTCACAAGATGAAAGTTCATAAGCAGTTTCTACACATTTTTCGGCAATGAGCCTGGACTCTAGTTAAAGTATGTATGTGTAAAAAACCGCTGAAAATGGTGAATGATCGAGGGAATGGATCGTGGTCAACCCATCACAATTTTACTCCATATCTCCAAATTGAAACAAAATTCATGACGAGAAACAAAATATATTTTTCTTGCTTTATTTATTTTGACAAAAATTTCGGCAAAATGCAGAATCTGTATCTCTTGATAACATAGGATTGGAATGTCGGAGGGATTTATATCAATATAAATTTAATAGAAATTAACAACAGCATCGCGGAATGGAGGTTGAGTGCCCCCGACATCCAGGAGCTTCCACTATTGGCAACCAGCTCCTAGATGAGACTACTCCCATGGCTGGCAAATCCTGGTAACCCAGCCATGAGCTCCCATGAAAAAGGGAAGAAGGGCACCCGTCACACTGATGTATTATAGATACAGTGGAAAAAAGGGGAGGGTAGGGGGGGAACAACCCAGAAACTATGCTTGCACGTAAAATGGCGCTACAACAAACATGAGGGATCCACACACATGTGGACAACATAAGACCGCTGACTGCACAGGCTTACCAATGCTGGCTCCACGCATGCACTGGCGCAGCCACAAAGGTGCATGAACAAACAACGCAAAAAGCAGGGAAGCACAGACCCATGCCGCATGCATTGGCGCAAGTGCCTCACAAAACATTGTTGGACACGAAGGAACATTGACATGGGCGAATGCACTGGCGTGTGTGCAAAACAATTCAGCAGACCCTTGAGGGAACACAGTCACTCTTTGTTGTTAACTCCATTAAATTACATTTAACTGCATATAATGATCCGATCTTGGATACTCCCAGCCAATCACCCCTTTAATTAACTAATAATACCAGATAGCAGTACGGTCATACTCACTCAATGAATTCCCTTATTGGAGGGTTTCTCTGCTTTGATAGCATCTTCCTGGATGATGAACATCAAATATTGTCTTTTTTTAATTAACAGTGTAGACACTCGACCTTCAATCCACATAGAAATGGTTTGTCAAAAAAATATTGTACACTTCTTCTTAATGCTAGCAGAATGTATTTCCTCTGGGATTAAATGATTAATTTTACAGACTGTACGACTGGGAAAACTGAACACCTGAAATGTGTCAGGAATGTTATTTCTGTCCACTCACACATCGAAATCTACTTGCTAAACCGCAGAGTATTTGCTGTTGCTTGCGTGACAAGAATTGTGTTGGCTTTAGATTTGCCAAGAAATTGCTTTTAATATTTGAGCTGAATCTGGTTGTTTAAGCTCTGAGACTACTCATAAAGAAAAAGAGCAGTGCATCTATTTGACATTTCACTGATCACTGGTACTCCAAAGAATTGTTGCTTTCAGCATGTTGCACCCTCAGGAATATCTGTACTAAAACAGTTATTCCATTTGTGCTTTTGGCACCTGAAGACCTCTAACATGATTCACTTAAGAACGATAAGCATTCCTGACATAGTTTTCCTGGTTGCACTGTAAACTGTCACCAGTGAAATTAACAAATTAAAGAGCTATAAGATCTATTGAAAAGATCATACCGTAATTTTCAAGCAAAAAATAAATATACTTTGTCCTGCTTTCTTCAACTTCTGAAAACCCCTTTGTTCTTACATTCATGACAGCATCATTCTACTTCATTTTATCTTTCATAAGCATGCAAAATTGTAAATTCCTTTTTCAATTAACAAACTATTTTTTGTCTTCCCTCAGTCACTTAGACAAGCAGATCAAAGAACTACATTTGGTCTTGTGAGTGGTTACTTAAATTAAGATGCTCTTTTTCCCTGTCCACTTTTTAACCATCCACCAACTTGCTGTTACCAGGAGTGATATTAACGATAGAAAAATCTTATCCATTTGCTAAAAGCAGAAGTTTATGAAAGCCGCCATTAAATAGTTACCTTGAAATCTGTGCAGCTTCAAATATCAATTTGTCATCATTTGACTTGAGATACTGTATAACATTAAATTACCAGACAATGAAAACATGATTATTTAAAGCAAAAGATCAAACTAATCAAACAGCAATTTTTTTAAAGATAAGATACCTGTTCGATTGTGGATAATGGTAACTGAGTAACAGTCTGTTAAAAAAAAACAGCAATAAATAAGTGCAATCTTAGCTAAAACTACAACGCTTGGCCACAAATTTAGCAAACAAGAGCACTAACATTTAAACAACGTTACCGGCTGTTGAGAATTGTTCTCCTTTAATGGACTAACAGACTGATCAGAAGTAATGTTGCGTCTTTTCAGAATCTGGTCATCTCTTTTTGTCTAAGGCGAGAAGGAAACACCTTTTAAGGGGCCTGGCAATAAATTTGTAAAAATGCACACCATCCCATCATCTTTTTTTCACCCCTCTTATAGCATGCATATACAACAGGTTATTTTTACCACACAATCCAAAATTCTTTGTAATATACAATGTTTTTATTTTTGCCACCTTGAAGAGTTTTCAATAGACCAATTTCGATAGATTAAAATTCAGTCCGAAACAAAAGGCATCATCTCAAGGCTCTGGGGAATGAACTCATACAAATCCTTACATTTTTTCTCCAGAGCCTCGAGATGTTGTCTTTTGTTTCGGACTGAATTTAGTCCATTAATAACAACAGTACTCTGTTTAATCTTTAAATGACCTTATGACACAAACATTAAATTTGGTAGTAGTTGAAAGTGGTTTGTTGGTGATCCAAACTTTTTATATTGTGACCACAAAAAACACAATCTTGGTTGCATGCATACTAAATCAAAAACCCCAAACTTCCACCAAACAACTTTCATTCAGTTTACTGTTGTGTTGTGTTTTTGACGAAATATACATAAGTTGCCAACCTATAATTCATAGCCTCGTTTTAGACCAGTCACAAAAAAGTAGAAAGTTAAAAATTTTGATAAATTGCATATTTAAAGAAAGTCTGATATAGTATGTTCCCGGCCATAGAATGCAATAAACCAAACCGAAACAAGAGCAAGACTTACTTTTCTAAGTTCGATTGTGACATCAGTTCGCCTTCGTCGCAGCTCCTGCAAAAAAAGAAGTAATTATAAAATTTTACAGCATTGGCTGATTCACATGGACAAACTTTTGGACTTTTTATGCATCTAAGAAACCATTAAAATAATGTATCTTTCCCAGTAATCGCCACTGATCAGGGAACAAATGGCTACAGTGTATGGTTGTGATCTGTAGTCGACAGGAAACTCACACAGTATGAAAAACAAGGACTCGTCTGTCGATCAGCGTGACCTATCGATCCAATGTGGTAAGACAAGCATATAAGAACGACAAATCGTATTTAATTAAATAATAGAAGAAATCGAGCACGAGACATGACGGTTGACATTGGGTTTGAATCGTTATTCAAGACCCTTCTGTCTTTCATAGATCAAGCAACTTTCATTTGTCTAAACCAAGAGTACATTAAAGCGTCAAAATAGACCAAGAACGGCTTAATCATGTCAAAATACTCTTCCTGAATCAAGGGAATCAATCTTCTTGACTACGACTCTATCCTTCGCCAACATGAGCTTTAATTCAGAGCTTATATATGAGTTAAAAATCTAGTCTAGGTATATGCATGCATCCAAACTTACACTTGAATCCTTTCCTTTGTTCTTAAAGTTTCGCAAGCGGTTCTCCGCCATAATCTTTCAGATAAAATCACAGCAAGATTATCAACAGAACTCCGAAGAACGTTCGAGTTTAGCGCACGCTTTCAAGATCCTTCTGCAATAGATTCTTGTACTTTTAAAAATTGTACTTTACAGAAAATTCGGCCTCTGGTTGGTCAAACATTTCTCCAACCAATCAAATTAATTTTCTCTCAACGAATCTGTTGTCCGATTGGTTGGTTTACCCTTTGTTTCACTGGCAGAAATGCACGCCTGCCCTTTCGCGATTTCCTCTCGCCAAAATGATCGCGGCATCTGAGAACACAAAAAGAGACTGAATACCGTGATACGGTACATATTTTGCGCAGTGGTAATACAGGGTATATATACCACTGTGACGAATTTTTTGTCAAACTCTACCAAACTTCAGAGGAGCCGGTATCTTGCCTCTCGGCAGGCCGATTTTTTAGTTCACGGTCAAGATACCGAACAAAAAGTAGGGTTTGCATTTTTTTTTTGCGGAAATTGGATGCAATTTTTTGAAGCCTAGTGCCGCCCGGCCACAAACCACTAAATTTTTAGGGTCAGTGTTCACGCGCAATATTCCGTCCATTGGCGTCAGTCTTTTATGAATTTACGTCGGACAAGAATAGCGGAATTGGTCGTCCTAAAATTCGCATGCATAAGTCGGCCACACCATAAGACGATTTGTTCGTCCTCTACTGTGAAAACGGCCATTGGGAGCGAATTGTCTGACATTCCCTGGGCAATCTCTCTACTATGAGAGATCATGTACAGTCCAAGGATGGGAAACCTTAGAATTCTATAGCGTCAAACGCTAAGGTTGCTTTGCACTATCTTCTGCCTAATGTCGAGAGGGTGTACTGAATCGGGCTCGTAATTTCATACCTGAAAGAAAAGCACTCGACGTTTCAAGAATAGTGTAATTACTAGTAACAGGTGTTTAACTAATTTAACCTTTCAGCATAATAACAAAGTTCACTTATGTAATTGTTAAATAGGTAATAAGCTCAGAATCAAAAACTAACGGTAAAAGCGCGCGACGTTTCGACCGAACTTCGGTCATTATCAAGCTAGAAGTGAAGATAAAAATTTTTGCATAAGTATAAATATAAAACAAAGAAGTAGAAGTATGTAAAGTATGAAAAGCTCAGAATCATCGTAATATAATATAGTTGCAACAAAAGAACATTATTTTATTCGCTTTCATTTTACTTTTTACGGGCCGGGAACTTAAAGTCGTAGTCCTTTCCTCAGGGTAGCCCAGTCTACCAAGTCAGTGAGTTCGATGTCCCGAGATCAAATACAGTGAAATTCAGTTCTATGCTTACGTCAAAAACGGACCAGCCCGGCCAGACTGGCGATTTTTTTCCGTCTTATCACCGCTACTTTCGCAATGTTACCAAGAGCTTTAAGTCGTGAAAGAGTGAAAGAGTGAGTTTAAGTAGCATAAAAAAAGCTCAGTTGCCCGCCTCGTGTAATACCGGGTTGAAACCCGTCCCGCCAAAAATGAGGCAATCCGGCTGAACGGGTCGGCTGAAGAGCCCTGAAAAACCATGTGAAATCATTTCCCTATATTGTTACTTCAATCTCGACAACCCTAAATTTCATTCTTCAGTCTTTAAATGTTATTTCATAACCATATGTTTTATCGTCATTTTGCTTTCAGTTGTTTTGCGTTTCAGTAGCAAACCGCGACAGCTGCTGAGTGACTCTTCAATCAACCTAACCGAAACCTTCGGCAATTTACTGAATTTATGATCTCCTGCGATCATGGTATGATGGTTGCAATATTGTTCTAGGAAGTGGTCTTGACTCTGCAGATTGAATCCTGAATAACCCGATTTTGGTATCCCTTTTAATTTAGAAGATGCGGACAATTTCGAACACGTGTGCCTAGGAGTTTTTACAGACCGTGCTATTTTTAGATTTTCAGTGTTTTCCTGCGAAAGCAGACCTTCCCAGCTAATAGTAAGCCTTAAATAATGAACTTATTCTCCTTCAGATTAACTCATTCGAAACTCAGCTAAACTATATAGCTTGGTTTCCGATAAAGAAATATGACATACAGATGTAGACCAAGAATGGCAATTGGTACGTTCTTAGTAAAGGTTCAAGCACCAAGTACTCTCCTGGTTAAGGAGTCCGGTCCTTTGGTTACATTAGGGAGCTTTAGCAACGACATTAGGGACTTTACGATCTACGACGGCGACGTTGATGAAAACGTCACCTCAAAATATAACTTTGCACTATCGTAAGTTTCTCGCCGTTAGGTCATCTCGTTCGCGTCGTACAATGTGGGTGAAGTGTCCTAGAAATAAATTGGCACGAGCGGTTTGAGAGTAAAAATAGACAATGAAAGATTCATATTTAAATGCTCGCGTTATCGTCAAAACCAGAAATTTGGTGATTTCACGTCGTTGTTGTGCAGAGAACCGCACGAATTTGTGCTAAAATGCGTGCCACGCGTGCAGCACGATTACTTTTCCTCTTTTAACCAATGATATTGCTGTTTCGAGGCGTTCTCGTTGACGACCGCGTCGTAAATCGTAAAGTCCCTAAAGGCTGGTTTACACGCTACGATTTGTCGGCCCGATCTGTCGGCCCGACAGTGTCGGGGCGCGAATCGTACGGGTATTTTGACACCCGATCTTAAGGCCGATTCGTGAAAACGAAATCGGCCCGATTCAGAAAATCTGTTGCACTGCAACAGATTTTTGTCGAGTCGGGCCGACACTTTCAGAGAAGCCGACATGTCAATCAAAACTTTGAGAAAAGAGCATGCGTACCAAACAGAAGCAATCAAAATGGCGGACATGAAGACTCTGAAGAGGCCAAAGTCGCGCAGTTTCCAAGAGAAAGAAATCTCCCTGCTGATAGCGGAATGGATTAAATATCCGTGTCTATATGACAAGGGGAATAAAGAGTATCATGGCAAGAACAAAAGAGAGATTGCGAGAACGCATGTAGCCAAATCACTGAACGAACAACTTGGATATGACATAAGTTGGTGAAAAGCCCCGACTTCGGTCCGATGCCAATTTTTCACCCAAGCACATCGTGTTTTCCTTCATCCTCTCTTTTTCATTCTTAATAATGCTGCAGCAAGTAACAGTAATGACGTTGTTGCTGCTGCTGTTGATGAATAAAGCGACCGAAAACCGTTGTGCTCGTCAGCCAAGTCGCCGTAGCATTCACTACGCATGCGGAGTAAAAAAGCGCTTTAAAAAGGAACGAGGGCTACTAGACATTCTTCACGTGGGGACTGACGTCAGGCCTTAAGATCGGGTGTCAAAATACACGTAAGATTCGCGCCCCGACACTGTCGGGCCGACAGATCGGGGCGACAAATCGTAGCGTGTAAACCGGCCTTAACGGCGACGGCAACGAGAACGTTACAAATTTGCATATTCAGTGGGCAAAAACAATAGCTTTGCTCGCCCTGCACGTGCTTTTTTCATTTTTGTCCATTTCTTTGCCGTCGTCAGCAAAGCAACAACGTGAAATTACCAAGTTTGAGGTGTTATGGAGAACGTCAGCACTTGGAGATAAAATTTCGTTTTTCTCCCCTAAATTAAGCGGCGCTCGTAACGGTTTCACTCCTGAGGGACTGCCACACCTTTGTCATATTAAAAGGCTTGGAATAGTCGCGAAGTGATCGCAATAACGTGAATTTATGTTTTTACATGACGTTCTCGTTGTCGTTCCCGTCGTCGTTGCTAAAGCTCCCTATCCATTACAGTGCAAAACGCCTTACCGTGGCCACCCTACAAACTTTCACATTTGACAACTACGTGTAAATACGTCAACTTAAAACTGTACGAACTTTGCAAGGAGGCGTTACTGTCAATCCAATTCGCACCCTCCGACTGGCGGATAATTTGTTAAAAACTATATTAGGTGGCCACGGTAAGGCGCGTCGCACTGTAATTGAAGTACAGAACATGTAAAAGTCATATATATTTTTACGCAGATCATGTAGTTGACAAGAAAAAAAAAGGCTGAGGAAACTTCGGTAACGAATCTCGAATGACTTGAGGATTTATGAGGAGTGACAAACCGAACAGCAGCGGGCAAGGGAGATACTTTACTTCACCGTGAAAACGGAGTTGACGCAAGCATATCACAAGGATCAAATTTATTCCTTTTGCTTGTGTTTGCGCTTATGCTGGTGTTCGCTTGCGTTGTGAGAAAACGAAACGCAGCATAAGCACAAGGAAATTTGCTACGTCTGCCCAGTTAAAGCTCTCATTCCAGATTTCCTGCGTCTGAGCAAAATGACGGTTGCCGTGGTTGATTTTTGATGCTTATGTTGACGTTCGTTTTCAACAGCATAAGCTGCTTATGTTTGTGCTTGTGTTTGCGCTTGCGTCGCTAGTGAAACCCAGGCTTTACGCTTCACCGCGCAATGCCTTTGCCTTTGGACCTGCCTTTGGAATTGTTTTGGCACTTGCTTGTTACCATTTTGAGATTTTAAGAAATCTCGGCTTATTATCTCGTTATAAGCTTTTACACTTTTCTTATTTCCCCTCATTGCCAGTTGTTCTACCATCAAAACTGCACACAGACACTCAAGTTGACCAAATGTTATATTTCAAGAGCAAATATCACGTGAACTGTGTAGTGCTTTCAAAATACAATGTGTTTCAAATATGCAATAAATAATACTAATAATATATTAAGATTTGTATCTTTTCTACAATTATTTCTTTTAAATGTTTGTCCCGTTTTAATCATTATTACAAGAAATAAGGACAATTACCTGAACTGTACATTGCACCGAATTTTCTACAACAGCAAGTGTTTGTATCGCACCTGTGAATCCCGGTGGGTGGGGGGGGGGGGCCACTCCCATATAACAAGGGGAGGGATGCTCGTCGTCTCGCTTAGGGATGTAAATTTCAGATTTTGTTCTCACTTAAGGGGTTCTGAGCAAAACCCAATCACATGTAGCCGTAGCCGTGAAGGTCTCCTTTAGGGTTTATATGGGAGTTCCCCCCCCCCCCCCCAACGGACTGTGAATGCCCGTTTTCAGACGCTCAGCAGGGAAAGAGATCTGGCATTACACAGAGCGAGGCAGTTGAAATGACCTTCCCTGGCTTTGCATGGATTTCCAATAATGCTGCACCCTGACGGGCATTGTCAATTTGTTGATCATGTGATGGGTTTGGTCAGTGTTCACTTGATTGTTAATAAATTATTTGCCACAGTTACACCGGTCTTTTCTGTTAACAAATTTTCTTTCTTTAAAGTCAAGGAATTTGAAACATTTGAGTCCCGAAGAAACCAAAATTTTCTGACTGAAAAATATCCTTACCCTTTGGGAATGCCAAATCTCTGCCACGCAGGGGCCGGAAACTAGTGATTACCATCAAAGTGCAATACCTAATGCCAATCTCTGAATAACCAAGACTACAAAATGAACAATACAAAACCGTTGAAAAACGTGACCCTTCAGACTACACTAGAAAATGTTTATTGCTCTAAAAGCCCCCAGCTTGAAGTAGCAGTAACAGGAACAATACATCTTAGGCTATTTCCCTGTCTTTTTTGGCACTGGAGCAAAATCTTCATTTATTCTGAAAAAAAAGTTTTTTACCCTTGGAATCACTACCATAAAGTTGGCACAGGCTTTTCTTGTTATGCCATCCTAACATTATTACACCTTATGCTTTATCAGTTACTCCCTCCTGACGTCATCTGTAATTGTACGGAAAGGTTTTCCTTTCTTGTGAACATGTTTGTTGTAGGGTTTGAAAATGATAGTTTTCTTTGTTTACACTTGCATGTTGATTGCTCCTGCATGGAAGTTTGGTGAAAAAGCCAAAACGTAAAACTAACGATTGTGCATTCCTGAATTTGTGAAATCGAATTTGTCAACATTTAAGTTAGAAGTGTTACATGTCACAAAAAAGGAACACTAAGGTCACGTCAGGTGTCAATGGTGAAGGTGGTGTTTTACTTGCTGCCATTACTTGCTGCCATTAATAATTATTAGCATTGTGATTGCATCATAATAATGACTTTTTATACTAACAGCATGCTAAATTATTCATAAGATGCTAATTACACCCAAACAACATTCTAAAAACCTTTTCATCAAAAGCAGACACAAGGCCCATTGAAGAAATAAAATGGCAAAAAAGGAAAGGAATGTTATTTGTGTGTAGTCTTTTAGCACAGGAGCACTAATTGGGGACACTGTAAACTGTTACCTGAAATCAACAATATGATTAACACAAATTGAACCAAATCAAATTAATGTATATACAGTTTAAGTTGTTTTGCTTCTGGCCTATTTGAAATGAACTTGAGTATCAAAGTTACCAGTGCTAAATTTGTCTTCTAATCACATGGAAAATTTCCATAATTTCTGTAAAAGATCACTCTAACTGTAGACTGCACGAATCATGTGTGTTCATGTAAAACACTAAGGTAGGATGACGGACGTTGGTGGCAGAAACCAAGATCTCAATAATTATGCTACTCGGGAGACAAAAATTCTAAACCTAACCTAACCTGATGAACCAATCAACTCTGCTTCAAACAAGCCCTTTATACAACACCCCCAAAATTTACTTTTATCTACAATACAGTGCTGCTCCTGCTGCTGGTGCCAAATTTGCGTGACTTTATTCTCTAACCTAAAGAGAAAAGGAACACCATTAGACAATGTTAACCCATTGACACCTCAAACGCTCTAATAAGGATGCCACCAGTCAATGAGTAAAATCATCAGGCATTAGAGTAAAATCTGTTAACCCTTTCACTCCCAAGAGTCAATGGGTGAAATTTATAAAAGAATATTTTTATTTTACTCTACTTTTGCCAACATTTCTAAGAAAGCTGTTGTCCAGATATCAATAAATTATAAAACAGACCGTGGAAAAGATGTCTTGAAGTTCTTAGAAGCTGACAATGACACAATGCATAGTTTACTTTATTAGATCTCTACCAGAGACCTATCCTACACCACAACCTTAATTAAATACCTTAAAATGTGCCAGAATCATTTGTATCTGTGTGGATATAAGTCCTTCAAAGCTTTCTTTGCTTGGTGTACTCCCTTGTCTGCTGCCATTTTAAGAAGAGGCTCTACCTCACTGCAAAATAAGACCAAGCCATACCAGCAAAGCATTTAACTTACATAAATATGACTCCACAAAAATTAAAAATTCTTCAAATATGTTAAAGACAAGAAGCTTTTGACTAATAGCAGCAAACTGATTCCAGTCTATTCTAAACTGGGATACATGAACCATGTATATGTTGTGTTTTATATACATTTACGATTAGTTTGAACCTTTCAAATCGTTTCTTAAACTGGTCATATATAAAAACCTAACAAGTTTAATGTCTGTAATAAAATTCAATGATGAATGTTTAACACTTTCCTTTGTTTCAGGTTATGATAATATCTGAGACAAAGGAAAACAAAAAACAAACTAGTCTGAAACATTTTAACCAATGAAAAAATTAACTACAACATATGTATTATAATGAATACGATGATCAGTAATATGTCTAATGTATAAAATTCTGTGGTCGTATCATGGGCAGAAGTAGACATCCAATCAAACTTAAAAGCTATAAAATAATCTTCAGAGCTTAAACCCGCTTTCTGCATGAGATCGTTGAAGTTCAGGGTCACTGAATTTTGCTTCCTCAGAAAGGTACCAAATTATTATAAATTATTTTTTATTTTTTCTCTCCAATAACATGGAACATTAGTGCCTTTACATGATGATTTTCACTGCAAACACAAATTGAAATTGTAGCTCCAATCTGAATATAATTTACAAGCACTATCAGGGTGTTTTAATGAAAATGATCTTACTGCTCCTCAACATCTGTGTCATAACCCTGCAAATGTCCTGCAACAAGATTGTACGCTCCATGTCCATGTCCATTCTTTGCTGCCTCCCTATAAAACACCATGACTTCATATTTATTCATTGTTCATTTATTTATTTGGGTTCACCATAACAAAGCAAAATCTTAAATTGACTATAACAAAATTATGGTTATGGTAACAAATCCAATCCAACCAACTTGGCAGCCTTACTGTTTACTTGTTGGCCACCGCATTGGCCAACACATGACCCGATGCATTCAGTTTTTTAACTGTCAGCTAACATGTTGGTTGCATGTTGGTGATATTTCAACCACTGCATTGGTCTAGGCATAATGGCCAACACATTGGTCACCCCGTTGGTTGGATCAGATTGGTTGCCGTAACCATAATGAACAATGAAGAAGTACATTACAACTTAGCACAATAATCATTCTTATTACAAAGTACACATGTGGAGACTCTATGACACATAATTATAGTTCACCAAAGGAAAAAATAGTGAAAGTAAGATTACTCAATTTAGATGGTGATGTTTAGAGTTTGTCGCTTCTAATAAATTCATTCAAATAAGGAAATAAGCTACTTAACTGCATCAAAATATTCAACTTCAGGGATGTAAAAAGAAGGTTGAATTTACAACGCCTGGAGGCCTAATGCCACCTACTGTAACTTTCACTTTCACTCAATTTCACATTATTCATTTCTTTTTACATCACCTTAATCACTATGACAGAACAATTTGCTACTGATGATTTTGATCCCAATTTTCATGGGTTAATTGTAGCAAAGCCTAAAATATGTCGCTCACAATATCTTCAGGCAATAGGACAACTCAGAATCTTTCAGGACAAACATCAACCAACAGAACAAACTAAGGATACAAACCTAAACCAAAAAATGCCATTTTTTCATCCTTGGGTACTCCTTTTCCTGAAATATAACATTGAAGCAAAACATCAATCAGTGCCATGTATCCATCCAAATGTATGATCATGGTAAACAATACTTGGCTCTCATTAACAGATTTTATTAACCCATTCAACCCTGAACCAACCATTGATGAGTGAAATCGTCTGGCGTAAGAGAGAGTAAAATCTATCAAGACCCATGGGTTAAGTTATAATCAAA
>NC_090892.1:72677822-72680882 GCF_036669925.1 Montipora capricornis | reverse complement strand
TGACACTGCCTCACCCAGTGTTGAATAGCCAATATACCGGATTCCATGCGCTTGACAGAATACTCTTAATCTGGTGTCTTGATGAAACGGGTCAAACCAGTTTTGAACTGCAGAAACAGGTACTGTAGCCAGTTGAACCAGTTCTTCCATGTCTTCAATAGGAAAATTGCTGACACCCAACTACGTAGTTTTCCTTTTCTTTGCATTTCCTCCATGGCCTTCCAGCTTTCTTTCCCATGTACCTTTTGGTTCCCCTGTAAACAAAAAAGAAGAAAAACACTGTTTAAGTCACAATTGAACGATAACGTTCAAACGATGCCAACTACAAAAACATTACGCTCCCTTCCTCTTCCGTCAAGGTTTTGAGTATTACAAGCATGAAAATCTCTTTTTTTCTTCTTGTGGTAGCAATCCGCTAATATGGAAGACCTCCACCTGCTGAAGTGGTCAACGCTTTTTAAGAACTCTACTCAGAGAATACGTCACCCAAACTTGAGTGCATTCTTGCGGTTGTCGTTGTAGCGGAGTAGTGGCTGACAGATTTTCCTAGATCCCCCTGCCAGTTCTCCATGCAGAGGTGGTTTATCATCCTCATCAGCTGGGCGAAAATCTGTAGCAGTTAGTGGAGTCAAAAGTCACACTCAGCAGCCCCTCCCATCAATTTTTTGTTTGCTTTGTCTCATATTTTTGGACACACGTGATCAGACCATACCAAGGTCAAAGGGGCTAGGAAGACGTTAGATGCTGTGAGAGACTTGTAATCAGGGAGTCACAAGTTCCACCCATTACAAGCTCCAGATATTCACCTCAAGTATGCCTGAGTGGCCATTGAAAAATACACATCTTAAACTCTGTACACTACTACTTTTAAAAAGGAAGGAAACCAGTACTACCTTCTTCACAGATAAGGAGGAAGCCATCACACATCTGACCATGTATCAGAAACATATCTATATAATCCGTGTTGAGAGAGTTTAAGGACATCTCAATGGCTGCTAAAGTTGTTTCAAATCCTAAATATCTTGGGTGTAATTTTGTCATGATGAATATTTCCGATCTTGGGATTCCACTCTGTGCAATGGCTTCAGCCACTTGAGGTTCTGAGCCATGGTAGCCCTGTGCAGTGTCAATCATCCTAGAAATTGATGAAGCAAGTTTAAGCGAATGATGATGAGGAGGAGAAGAATGAGAATGTGAACGATAAAGATAAGCAACACTTCCTTAGGAAGAACCTAGAGAGAGGATGATCCATAGTAACCGGAGAAATACCTCTTGGAGTAGAGATGCAAACTAAAACATATGGAAAACAGTAAAGAAAACAAAAATCGCTAAAGAGACCCAATCACCTGTAGCCTATCTCAAGTGCTGTTTTGACAGCAAATGTTGTGTTCTCCATTAATGTAGCTGTTCCAAGTCCCATCACTGGCACTTAGCATAAAAAAGAATGACAAACGTAATAATATTATTAATCAAGATAAATGAATTTAATTGTTATTTCAAAGGAATAGGTCATTATTAGAATTAAAATCTGTTGTTTGGTTACCATGGTGACCTCCTAACAACTGATGCAATTCAATGCCCAGTAAATTGAGATTTCCTTCCAAAATAATAATCATTTGTTCATTTATTTATCTATTTTGCGTGCCAATATTGACACCCAATCCATAAAAATAATTATTGCAGTGGTAGTGTTTGTCACTTACCATTGTATAAAGTACATACTAGTGGTATTGATACTTACTTTTAAAGCCACTTGCAAGCGTGATGTCTTCCGGGCTTTTGTTTGTTTTGGGATCCTTAATGGTTCACTGCTTGGATCGCTTGTGTTTATCTTGAGGATGTTGTTCAATGCCTGCTTCTCTTCTTTGCAATGAATCTTGTCAGGTTCACCTTTAACTAGGTTGTCAAACAGCTCTGTTACCTTGATAGAGTGGAAATGATATTTAAGATGCATTGTTCATACTTCTCGTTTGACCTTTGAATTTAATAAACTGTGAAATATTGAACAGAAGGCAACAATCAGGGCAACGGGAACCTGGGAAAGAGCCAAAGTTTTTCCCAATTTAAAGTGCCTATCACCCCATCCAACTTTTCTACTTTATGTATGTGTATAGTTTTTTAAACCTTATAATTGAAATCTCACTATTTTATTGGCTTTTAATTAATTAAAGACAGGAAAAATGGTCACACATATCAATAACCCAGCAACGATGGTGTTCAATACTGGGCTGACGTCACAAATTAATTTGCACCGCTGTTTTCAAAGAACTATGATCTCAATACAAATCCATTGGCCTTCATTGCTCGGTTATGGATCAAGGTATGACCACTTTTCCTATCTTTCAAAGCCAATAAAAAGGTGACATTTCAATCAAAAGGTTCTAAAAACAACATGATGACTATTTGGGATAATTTTGGTGAATAAATAATTGAGTGGAAAAGTTTGTTGAGGTGACAGACATTTTAACTTAATTGATTTCCCTGATTGCCATGTAGAATCACTAAAACTTTCAATAATTTACTCTTATCATGCATATAACAGTAGGTGAATAGGAAAGAGTCACATTCTACTGGCACACCTTGCATGAAAAAAGTGATTCCTTGTCCCTTATAAAAGGAATCATGATGATGATTATAATTCAGGCTTTTGCCAAAAACTGTGGGGTTAATTAACAGAACCAATCACACAGCAAGTCCGGTAAAAGAGATGGAAATGGATTGGTCATGTGCTGCTTTAATGCCACCAGCAGCACTACTACGAGTTGCCCTCAGGTGGACCCCTGGCGGCCGTAGAAAGAGAGGCAGACCGAAAGAAACATGGAGGACAGTGGAGTAAGAGATGAAGGAGAACAGCTGGACATGGGGTCACCTGGAACGACAAGCACCTGACAGAAGCCAATGGTGCTCTTTGGCCAATGCCTTTTGTGTTTCGAAACACGAAGATGATTAAGTAAGTAAGTAAGTAAGTTATTAATAAAGGGAAGTAAATACCTTCACAATGTCTTTATCTTCAGATAATCCAGCCTCATCAAACTTATCCAGATAATTAAACAATCCAAA
>NC_090892.1:72655322-72667822 GCF_036669925.1 Montipora capricornis | reverse complement strand
ACTGGCCATGCAGACAACCTAAAAGATGAAGATGAGTGGGTGCCTTACACATAGAATCAGTTAACAACCAATCAGCCAAGGTGATAGTTTAAAGTCTGAAAAATTGTTTTAATCATTCTTCTTATATCTGGATTTTTTAGGTTCGATGAGGATAACGAAATTTTAGCTGGAGCTGTCCCAAAACCTGGTCGTCTTGTGTTGTGGGAGAGTTCCATATCATATCTTCCCAGACCACCTAGCATTGCTTATAAGAAGGGTCAATTGATACTGCATGTGCAGTTCACAAAGTCAAAGCAAAAAATGCTTGCAGGCCACAGAGAGAGAATTGCATCGAGAAAAGAACGAAAAAATGCTTATGACAGTGGCTTTGTAGGGAGTGATAAGCCTGCTCCATTGGATATTGATGTGGGGAAGCACAAAGTTGCCGAACACTTGTCGACACAAGGAAAGAGAATTCTAGTATTTGATGACCTGTTTGACAAGGAAGATTTGGATAAACTGAGGGTTTTTATTTTCATGCATGGGACATACTACTATGATGATTCAGATGAAGGCGACAATGATAGTGACAACGTTCAGTGGATTGCGGGATTTGAGATCAATGATTACATTAAGAGCAGACTATGGAATATAATGCAGCAGGTTTGTGGAATTTACAAACAACTTAATTTGCTTGCTTATTTCCCGGAAATTCTTAGTGTAACTCTTCACTGCAAAACAGTATTTTTCCATTGCATTTAAGCACTAGAGGATGTTTTCAGTGTTTCCATAGCCTCATCTAAACACGAGGGGGAGTTATGCATAACTGCCGAGAATTCTCCCAACTCTCCCGAGTGTTTAGATGAGGCTATGGAAACACGGGAAAAAAAGTCTTCTATTGCTTTTATAAAATATTCCTCAAAGATAATTCAACAAATGAAGGAAAATGCGGGTTTTTTACTTCTTGATTGAAACAGATTTTCTTCATACACACTCATATTTCCTACCAGCCAATCAAAACACGCATCTGACGATACATAACGAATCAAAATTTGTGTGATGTCACAGCTGTGTTTCCATACTCTCTTCGAAACACGGCTATTGACCAATGAGAGTGCGTGAACTATCCTAATTATTTTATAATTATCAATAGTACTTTTATTCACTCGACAGGGGCTTTGAAACTCCTGTAGCTCTCGTAGGCTCGGTTCAACAAGCTTTCTAGAGAAACTATTGTGCTGCATGTGTGGTTATTCGAACCAAAATTTGTTGGTATCTACTAAGTTTATCAAAGAGCTGTTGGATCAGTTGGTTGAGCATTCAGGACTACCATGCCCGGGTACTATGCAGGATGTTGTGATTTCAACTCCAGTCTTACCAACGCTCAGGGTCTTTAAATAACGGAGGAGAAAGTGCTGCCTTTTGTAATTTCATCTTCAAATGGTTAGACTTTCAAGCCTTCTTGGATAAGGACCATAAACCACAGGCCCCATCTCACAAACTATGTTTATAACTCTGTGGGACATTTATAAAGATCCAACACACTCTTCAAATAAATCAAAAAGAGAAGTGCACACAGTTGCCGGTGTCAGGGTCTGGCACGCATTCTCCAGCAAAATGTGGCTGACTTGGTACATGAGCAAAAATGGCTGTAAGTCAAACGTGACTTTGCCAAATGCTGGAACAGGGGGCGGTGCCTAGGGGCGGTGCCTCGCATGGGACTTTAATCCCGTTGCACCTACCCCTTTTGAGTTTTGTTTCTTTTCTTTTCTTTATTTCTTTTCTTTATCATTATTATTATTTTTTGTTTTTTTTTTCTCTTGTGTTGTATTAAAAATTTATATTGTACGTTGCAGGAGGAGCACCCAATAAAGCTGTAAAAACAAATACAAAAAAAAAACAAAAAAAACATGTATATAGATGTAGTAATTGACCACTATACTATACCACTCAGCGCAAACTAACACTTGCATAATGTCTCTAATGTAACTCTGTAGACCCTAAAACATGTGACTGGGCGTGACAAGTGGTTCCCGTATGACATTTCCTGTAACCTTATAAGAAGTGCTGACCACACACGCATTCATCAGGATTGTGAGGAGCATGAAGATGAGTGGACATACCTCATATATCTGACACCAAATTGGACCAAGAATGACTATGGAGAAACAGCATTTTATGAGACAATGACACATGATAATGAAATCATCACTGAGGTGCGACCAAAATATGGACGGGCTGTGGTGTTCCAAGGTAATGTACATTTTGAGCAGAATAGGCGCGAACAATACGACAATAGAATCTCTGCATAAATTGTACTTATTTTTAAGTACCGGTAACAATACATATACTTTCAAACCACATCAAGCTGAAAAAGCGGAAGTTTAAGAGGACACGGAAAAAAACTCAAGTCTGATGGCACATGGTCAGTAACTCTTCATTTGGTAATGTGAAATTATAAGTTTCTAGCCTGAGGGTTCTACCCAGTGAGCTTCAAGAACTTCCGGAAAGCTAGGTCTTTTTTTATCTCTGTTCCTCATGTACTGTCCCTACAAGTTTTGCGTGAATGTCACATCCGACCGGATAGCCCGACTTGCTAAGGAACTATAATCTATCATCCTTGTTACTAGCGCATTACAGCTTGCAACATCAAATAGTTGCAACAGTTTTTGCAACTTGTCTCTCTTTTGATGTTCTCGTGAAATCACATGAAGATTTTTATTGCCTGATGACAAAAAACGTGGTCACAAGTTGAAGGAAAGCCTTTGCACTGCGCAACGTTAAAAAAAAAATGTTATAAGGTTGTGAATAGCAGGTACCGACTTCTGCTTCTCTCAAAGATTTTATATTCATGCAACTTCTGACGCAACGAAATTGCGAGACAAGTAGCAAGAAACAAATGCCAAAAAAAAGTTAAGCGCTAAGAGACCGACGTCCAATCAGCCAAATGATTTGCAATAAGGCAGACTAGCATTTTTAGGGTGTTGACTTGATTTTTATTCTCTGTATTTATCTTCTCAGGAATAATTCCCCATTCAGCCCGCCCTCCCAGTACAAATCAGTCGCATGCACGCCTCACATTTGTAGCTAAGGTGTCAGTGAATGAGTTTGTTGGAAGACGGAAGGCATTCACAGAAGAGATGAGACACTTTGAGGGCTTGGCGTTCTCCAGAAATGTAATCGATTCCTTGGAAAAGAGCCAAGGTACGATTTACGTTAACTGATCCACCGACATGATTCCATCAAAATATTAATTCACGTTTCATTTTGTTCATTTTAATTATTTTGGGTAGTACTACAAAAACGCGAGTGGGTATAAGTGTATAAGTATTTTTGTCGAACGTATTCCTAGTTCACTTAAAACTAATAACTCTGTTACTGTTACATAATTTATATTACTGGTAATCTAGTAAATTATGATCTTTCAGCACTATGCATCTTCATAAGAATCCCAAGGGAGAGATCAGTTGGCTATCTCCATGCAGAGACGAGGAATTGAACTGTAAATAACCCGACTGAAACTATTCCATTCCAGAACCTTGAACACGGAAACTTTGGAAGTGCCTCCCTGCGAGTGACTTGAATGAAGTCTTTCTTTGTAGGGCACGTAGTTCCCGGTGTTGTGGTCTGTCTTCTGTTGTGTATCTTGGTTGGGAGGGTAAAAAAAGGGGCCACAGTAATTGGCGCAAGCTGTTGTGGCGCTCTGTCAGCTTGACTGGCAAAGTCTGTAAATCATAAATCAAATCTAAAAAGTTATTCTAATTATATGCAGAGACCTTGAACGTATTGACTGCGAAGAATCATTTGACCACGGCCCATTACAATCCGCAGATAGAATGATAACCATATCAGCAAGCTACCAGAGGAAGCTAACGTGGTAAAAGTCATCGTACCGGCAATAACGCTGTCAGTTGGCAGTAGCTGTTGTGGTCACTTAGTTACCCACAAGGAGAAGATGACTAACTCAATTAAAGCCGATGTCAATTTAATACTGTGTAATTTATTCCCTTCGCCTCGTGGGCAGGGTTACCACGTCATCTACTGCCAATAGACCTTATTCACGATAGCCGCCATGTTGGATTTGCTATTCATGATCATGCAAACTAGCTACACACTTCTGAGGGAGCAACCAACACAAGTTCGAGAGGTTACAACGAACATCTTAGCCACACAGATGATTTGTTTCACATTCATTGAGTGTTTATCACCTAAGTAGTAAAATAGAATGCTTACACAAGTTACTTCGATTTTTTTACTGAAAAATTAGCAGATAACGAAGTAGAAAGTCAAAATGTCGGAGGCAATCAAAAGATATAAAATTATTATAAAACGTACTTAATTCTAAATTCCAAAATGTACTTTTAGCAATGTTAATTCAATATTTCGACGAAACGATTTTCCGCAATTTGCCTTTATTCCAGTGTTTGCCCCCCAGGATAACACATGGCTAATTTGCATGACAATTTGAAAACCAACATGGCGGCTATCGTGAATAAGGGCCATTGCTGTGGTCTGTCATGTTCATTGATGACAGACTATGTCAACTTAACTTAGCATTTTTCGTTTCTTTACAGGCGCGACACTGTTTGAGTCGGAAGGTGGCGGAAATGACAATGATAGGAATGAGGCTGATGACGACGAGGAAGAAGACGAAGACGAAGAAGAAGAAGCCGTGAACGAAGAGCAGGAGAATGGAAATGAGCCTCGCTCGGAGGAGGTAAACGAGCCTCGCTCTGTAGATGAGGCATTGAGAGAAAAGTTTACGAATGAAGATGAACCAGATGACCCGGAAATAAAAGAGTTGAACAGACGACTGAGTGATGTTACACGGAATGGAAACTTGGAAGAAATGAGAACTCTTCATCGAGAGCTTCATACACGCCATGTAACAGGAAGACAAGAGATCATCCGTCGATTAACAAATCTGATTTAGAAACGAAATGCAACATAGAAGCCATGACCATAATAACATGAGCAGCAGTCGGTGCATCCAACTGCCAATTAAGTGTTCTCACGTGCATTTCTTTGGAATCCCAATGCCATGTGCGATTGTCCCATCCTATGGAATACTGCCGGGGCGTCGCCGGGGCATAAAGAGCATTTCAAGGAGTTCATTTCACTAGCTTAGGTTGCAACATGTGATTTCGCATTAGTATCGCTAATGTAATATAAAACTTAATTTAATCATACATAGTTTTTCTTACAGTATCGAGACATAGGAAAAGGGAAAAAGTATTTTTCTTTTTGTCAAACAAATCTAAATGATGCTATGATTTTAAACATCTTGCGTTTTCGTACATTTCCTTCTTAACAGTAAAGAGAGCATAAAAAGATAGTGCTTTATTTTTAGTCAAATAAAGTTAAATTATCTTCGTAATTTGAACATGTTGTCTTTTCATGTGTACTTAATTGTGCTTACAACACCTTACTTACACACTAATCGTTACACCAAAAAACGAAACGTACATATAAAAAAACCAGCCTTATTCGCGTCATGCATCCGAGTAAAGAGGGAAAAACTGGCCAAAGTTTCAAGTTTTTCAAAGTTTTTCAAGTACAAAAATTTCACATAAAGCAGGGGCTAAAACCAACAAAAAGGGAACGGCACACAAAGAACCAAGGAGACATGCATTTGTCAGGGAGTGCCTTCCCAGTCTCCATGAAACCATCTCTCACCTCTGTCTCGAGGGAACCAGAAACGAAAAGTTCTTACCTCAAGTTTATGCCTGTAGAATAACCTAAAATGTCAATTCCTTATAAAAACCACCATCTTTTTTTGTTCCGAGAGCCAGAGCATTTACGCCTGCGCTGAGGGATTGTTTGAACAAGAGAAAAAACGCAGCACCTCCAGCCCCGGCGCTGGAGCGTCATCCAGGGTCTTGGGCCCATGCGATCGCTTTTGGACGCAGTTGGCCCCTTCGCTGCTTTCTGCTACCGACCTTGCCTCCCGGTACGGCATTGAGGGAGAGATATGTCGGCCCCTAAACCATATAAGACAAATCCCACGCCTACTCACAGCTCCAAACCGCCCTGGTCAATTTAACGTAAGAATTCGATGACTTATATATTCAAGGCAAAACTCATTTTATCTGTCATATGGTAAGCACTGAAGTCGCAGATTACAAAGTGTGCGCATGCGCCCTGCTAAAGGTAACATACATACATGCATGCTTGCATAAACTCTATTTCATCTCTAATTTCAGAATAACTACAAGAGCTAATATCTTCGAGACATTACATTTACAGCTAAAATACAAAGCATAACTAGATACACAATATTTAAAGATAGATTAATTAACAAGAAAAGCCGCTGTACAAAATGCGACCCTCGATTCTCTTTTAAAACCAGTAAACTCAGTGGCACGGATAAAATCAGGTAGCGCATTTCGCAACTTAGCTGATACGTTAGAAAAAGTACTAAGACCATAACTGGTTGTTTCAGGTTTATTGAGGGACAGAATGTAATTTCCGCGAAGATCATGCATAAACAGATTTTCAATGCGCTTATTGCATAGAGATGTAGAGTTTGACTTAAGTGGTAACTGAGAACAGGTAATTTGCAAATGTAAATCTCAGTATTCTCTTATTTACATAATACCCTTTGCTTGACAAGAAATTACGAAAGGCCAGTTTTTGCTACGAGGATAACAGCAAAAACAAGCACTACCTTGTTGAGAGTTTTCCAGAGTAAAAACTTCTTCAGAAATCAAAAAATCTACGTTAACAGCACACACCAGGGTTACTCCTTAGTATCTGGCTAGAGATCTTCTTCTCACTACTTTTTCCTCCGGCCGCGCTTTAGCCATTTGATGAGGGCCAGTCTCGTGCTTCTCAAGTTGCCTCCTTCGTGGCGAAAAAGAATTCTGGGTAATTCTACCATTCCTTGACAAGGCGAGCCCCCCGATTCTCATTTCATTGATTTTTTATAAGTGTCGGGTCACCCAGTCCTACCAGCCAAATACAGCACTGATTGAAGTTTTTAGCTTTGAAAACTGGCCCAAATTGTATCGGTAGGTCCTGGATTTCGTCCACGGAAAGGCCAGAGAGACAACTTCACTCGTGAACCGCCATGTTTACAACAGATCATTTTAGGCGACCCAGTCTGCATGAAACCATCTCTCACCTCTGTCTCGAAAAGACCAGACACGCGCGCTTCTTACCATACGAGTTTATGCCTGTAGAATCTGTTTAACTGAAATGTCAATTCCTTGTAACTGAACCAGCATCTTATTTTTTATTTATTTATTTATTTTTATTTATTTTTTTTTTGCTAGGCTACGTATCGGAGAGCCAGAACATTTACGCATGCGCGGACGGAATGTTTGAACAAGAGACAAAAACGCAGTACCTCCAGACCCGGCGCTGGAGCGTCGTACCAAACGAGTCATCCCGGGATTTCGGCCCGTGCGATCGCTTTTGGACGCAGTTGGCCCTTCGCTGCTTTCTGCTACCGACCTTGCCTCCCTGTACGGCATTGAGGGAGAGATATGTCGGCCCCTAAACCATATAAGACAAATCCCACGCCTACTCACAGCTCCAAACCGCCCTTGTCAATTTAACGTAAGAATTCGATGACTTATATATTCAAGCAAAACTTATTTTATCTGTCATATGGTAAGCACTGAAGTCGCAGATTACAAAGTGTGCGCATGCGCCCTGCTAAAGGTAACATACATACATGCATGCTTGCATAAACTCTATTTCATCTCTAATTTCAGAATAACTACAAGAGCTAATATCTTCGAGACATTACATTTACAGCTAAAATACAAAGCATAACTAGATACACAATATTTAAAGATAGATTAATTAACAAGAAAAGCCGCTGTACAAAATGCGACCCTCGATTCTCTTTTAAAACCAGTAAACTCAGTGGTACGGATAAAATCAGGTAGCGCATTTCGCAACTTAGCTGATACGTTAGAAAAAGTACTAAGACCATAACTGGTTGTTTCAGGTTTATTGAGGGACAGAATGTAATTTCCGCGAAGATCATGCATAAACAGATTTTCAATGCGCTTATTGCATAGAGATGTAGAGTTTGACTTAAGTGGTAACTGAGAACAGGTAATTTGCAAATGTAAATCTCAGTATTCTCTTATTTACATAATACCCTTTGCTTGACAAGAAATTACGAAAGGCCAGTTTTTGCTACGAGGATAACAGCAAAAATAAGCACTACCTTGTTGAGAGTTTTCCAAAGTAAAAACTTCTTCAGAAATCAAAAAATCTACGTTAACAGCACACACCAGGGTTACTCCTTAGTATCTGGCTAGAGATCTTCTTCTCACTACTTTTTCCTCCGGCCGCGCTTTAGCCATTTGATGAGGGCCAGTCTCGTGCTTCTCAAGTTGCCTCCTTCGTGGCCAAAAAGAATTCTGGGTAATTCTGCCATTCCTTGACAAGGCGAGCCCCCCGATTCTCATTTCATTGATTTTTTATAAGTGTCGGGTCACCCAGTCCTACCAGCCAAATACAGCACTGATTGAAGTTTTTAGCTTTGAAAACTGGCCCAAATTGTATCGGTAGGTCCTGGATTTCGTCCACGGAAAGGCCAGAGAGACAACTTCACTCGTGAACCGCCATGTTTACAACAGATCATTTTAGGCGACCCAGTCTGCATGAAACCATCTCTCACCTCTGTCTCGAAAAGACCAGACACGCGCGCTTCTTACCATACGAGTTTATGCCTGTAGAATCTGTTTAACTGAAATGTCAATTCCTTGTAACTGAACCAGCATCTTATTTTTTATTTATTTATTTATTTTTATTTTTTATTTTTGCTAGGCTACGTATCGGAGAGCCATAACATTTACGCATGCGCGGACGGAATGTTTGAACAAGAGACAAAAACGCAGTACCTCCAGACCCGGCGCTGGAGCGTCGTACCAAACGAGTCATCCCGGGATTTCGGCCCGTGCGATCGCTTTTGGACGCAGTTGGCCCTTCGCTGCTTTCTGCTACCGACCTTGCCTCCCGGTACGGCATTGAGGGAGAGATATGTCGGCCCCTAAACCATATAACACAAATCCCACGCCTACTCACACCTCAAACCGCCCTTGTCAATTTAACGTAAGAATTCGATGACTTATACATTCAAGCAAAACTTATTTTATCTGTCATATGGTAAGCACTGAAGTCGCAGATTACAAAGTGTGCGCATGCGCCCTGCTAAAGGTAACATACATACATGCATGCTTGCATAAACTCTATTTCATCTCTAATTTCAGAATAACTACAAGAGCTAATATCTTCGAGACATTACATTTACAGCTAAAATACAAAGCATAACTAGATACACAATATTTAAAGATAGATTAATTAACAAGAAAAGCCGCTGTACAAAATGCGACCCTCGATTTTACTTTTAAAACCAGTAAACTCAGTGGTACGGATAAAATCAGGTAGCGCATTTCGCAACTTAGCTGATACCTTAGAAAAAGTACTAAGACCATAACTGGTTGTTTCAGGTTTATTGAGGGACAGAATGTAATTTCCGCGAAGATCATGCATAAACAGATTTTCAATGCGCTTATTGCATAGAGATGTAGAGTTTGACTTAAGCGGTAACTGAGAACAGGTAATTTGCAAATGTAAATCTCAGTATTCTCTTATTTACATAATACCCTTTGCTTGACAAGAAATTACGAAAGGCCAGTTTTTGCTACGAGGATAACAGCAAAAAGAAGCACTACCTTGTTGAGAGTTTTCCAGAGTAAAAACTTCTTCACAAATCAAAAAATCTACGTTAACAGCACACACCAGGGTTACTCCTTAGAATCTGGCTAGAGATCTTCTTCTCACTACTTTTTCCTCCCGCCGCACTTTAGCCATTTGATGAGGGCCAGTCTCGTGCTTCTCAAGTTGCCTCCTTCGTGGCCAAAAAGAATTCTGGGTAATTCTGCCATTCCTTGACAAGGCGAGCCCCCCGATTCTCATTTCATTGATTTTTTATAAGTGTCGGGTCACCCAGTCCTACCAGCCAAATACAGCACTGATTGAAGTTTTTAGCTTTGAAAACTGGCCCAAATTGTATCGGTAGGTCCTGGATATCGTCCACGGAAAGGCCAGAGAGACAACTTCACTCGTGAACTGCCATGTTTACAACAGATCATTTTAGGCGACCCAGTCTGCATAAAACCATCTCTCACCTCTGTCTCGAAAAGACCAGACACGCGCGCTTCTTACCATACGAGTTTATGCCTGTAGAATCTGTTTAACTGAAATGTCAATTCCTTGTAACTGAACCAGCATCTTATTTTTTATTTATTTATTTATTTATTTATTTTTTTTTTGCTAGGCTACGTATCGGAGAGCCAGAACATTTACGCATGCGCGGACGGAATGTTTGAACAAGAGACAAAAACGCAGTACCTCCAGACCCGGCGCTGGAGTGTCGTACCAAACGAGTCATCCCTGGATTTCGGCCCGTGCGATCGCTTTTGGACGCAGTTGGCCCTTCGCTGCTTTCTGCTACCGACCTTGCCTCCCGGTACGGCATTGAGGGAGAGATATGTCGGCCCCTAAACCATATAACACAAATCCCGCGCCTACTCACAGCTCCAAACCGCCCTTGTCAATTTAACGTAAGAATTCGATGACTTATATATTCAAGCAAAACTTATTTTATATGTCATATGGTAAGCACTGAAGTCGCAGATTACAAAGTGTGCGCATGCGCCCTGCTAAAGGTAACATACATACATGCATGCTTGTATAAACTCTATTTCATCTCGAGTTTCAGAATAACTACAAGAGCTAATATCTTCGAGACATTACATTTACAGCTAAAATACAAAGCATAACTAGATACACAATATTTAAAGATAGATTAATTAACAAGAAAAGCCGCTGTACAAAATGCGACCCTCGATTCTCTTTTAAAACCAGTAAACTCAGTGGTACGGATAAAATCAGGTAGCGCATTTTGCAACTTAGCTGATACGTTAGAAAAAGTACTAAGACCATAACTGGTTGTTTCAGGTTTATTGAGGGACAGAATGTAATTTACGCGAAGATCATGCATAAACAGATTTTCAATGCGCTTATTGCATAGAGATGTAGAGTTTGAATTAAGTGGTAACTGAGAACAGGTAATTTGCAAATGTAAATCTCAGTATTCTCTTATTTACATAATACCCTTTGCTTGACAAGAAATTACGAAAGGCCAGTTTTTGCTACGAGGATAACAGCAAAAACAAGCACTACCTTGTTGAGAGTTTTCCAGAGTAAAAACTTCTTCAGAAATCAAAAAATCTACGTTAACAGCACACACCAGGATTACTCCTTAGTATCTGCCTAGAGATCTTCTTCTCACTACTTTTTCCTCCGGCCGCGCTTTAGCCATTTGATGAGGGCCAGTCTCGTGCTTCTCAAGTTGCCTCCTTCGTGGCCAAAAAGAATTCTGGGTAATTCTGCCATTCCTTGACAAGGCGAGCCCCCCGATTCTCATTTCATTGATTTTTTATAAGTGTCGGGTCACCCAGTCCTACCAGCCAAATACAGCACTGATTGAAGTTTTTAGCTTTAAAAACTGGCCCAAATTGTATCGGTAGGTCCGGGATTTCGTCCACGGAAAGGCCAGAGAGACAACTTCATTCGTGAACCGCCATGTTTACAAGAGATCATTTTAGGCAACCCAGTCTGCATGAAACCATCTCTCACCTCTGTCTCCAAAAGACCAGACACGCGCGCTTCTTACCATACGAGTTTATGCCTGTAGAATCTGTTTAACTGAAATGTCAATTCCTTGTAACTGAACCAGCATTTTATTTTTTATTTATTTATTTATTTTTATTTTTTATTTTTTGCTAGGCTTCGTATCGGAGAGCCATAACATTTACGCATGCGCGGACGGAATGTTTGAACAAGAGACAAAAACTTAGTACCTCCAGACCCGGCGCTTGAGCGTCGTACCAAACGAGTCATCCCGGGATTTCGGCCCGTGCGATCGCTTTTGGACGCAGTTGGCCCTTCGCTGCTTTCTGCTACCGACCTTGCCTCCCGGTACGGCATTGAGGGAGAGATATGTCGGCCCCTAAACCATATAAGACAAATCCCACGCCCACTTACAGCTCCAAACCGCCCTTGTCAATTTAACGTAAGAATTCGATGACTTATATATTCAAGCAGAACTTATTTTATCTGTCATATGGTAAGCACTGAAGTCGCAGATTACAAAGTGTGCGCATGCGCCCTGCTAAAGGTAACATACATACATGCATGCTTGCATAAACTCTATTTCATCTCGAGTTTCAGAATAACTACAAGAGCTAATATCTTCGAGACATTACATTTACAGCTAAAATACAAAGCATAACTAGATACACAATATTTAAAGATAGATTAATTAACAAGAAAAGCCGCTGTACAAAATGCGACCCTCGATTTTACTTTTAAAACCAGTAAACTCAGTGGTACGGATAAAATCAGGTAGCGCATTTCGCAACTTAGCTGATACGTTAGAAAAAGTACTAAGACCATAACTGGTTGTTTCAGGTTTATTGAGGGACAGAATGTAA
>NC_090892.1:72637822-72650322 GCF_036669925.1 Montipora capricornis | reverse complement strand
TCACTATCATCGCCTTATTCTTCACAGATCTTACATTAAGCAGGCAAAGCTGAACACAGCAGGAAATATATCTGTGAGATACAAAATCAGCTTGTCGTTGAACATTTCTCAAGTTGTCCGAGCCACACAAACGCGGTGAAACACGGCTACGAGTGATATTAGCGGGATAACAGTTAGTCAAACGTCGATTACCAATTACAACTGGAATAACAGTGCGACCAGGATTAAGACTTACATCTCCGCTTTTAACTAGTCGGATCAATTGAAAACTAGCAGTTGAGTTGTGATGATAATTCATTCTACAGCGAAAGTAACCTTTTCCATGAAGTCGAAATCCAAGATGGCGGCTCGATCTCCACGTGGAATCCAGTCGTTTCAGGCTAGTTATTTCCCCCACAGACGTTACTGATTGAAGATTTTAGCTTTGAAAACTGATTGAAGTTTTTAGCTTTGAAAACTGGCCCAAATTGTATCGGTAGGTCCTGGATTTCGTCCACGGAAAGGCCACAGAGACAACTTCACTCGTGAACCGCCATGTTTACAACAGATCATTTTAGGCGACCCAGTCTGCATGAAACCATCTCTCACCTCTGTCTCGAAAAGACCAGACACGCGCGCTTCTTACCATACGAGTTTATGCCTGTAGAATCTGTTTAACTGAAATGTCAATTCCTTGTAACTGAACCAGCATCTTATTTTTTATTTATTTATTTATTTTTATTATTTTTTTTTTGCTAGGCTACGTATCGGAGAGCCATAACATTTACGCATGCGCGGACGGAATGTTTGAACAAGAGACAAAAACGCAGTACCTCCAGACCCGGCGCTGGAGCGTCGTACCAAACGAGTCATCCCGGATTTCGGCCCGTGCGATCGCTTTTGGACGCAGTTGGCCCTTCGCTGCTTTCTGCTACCGACCTTGCCTCCCGGTACGGCATTGAGGGAGAGATATGTCGGCCCCTAAACCATATAAGACAAATCCCACGCCTACTCACAGCTCCAAACCGCCCTTGTCAATTTAACGTAAGAATTCGATGACTTATATATTCAAGCAGAACTTATTTTATCTGTCATATGGTAAGCACTGAAGTCGCAGATTACAAAGTGTGCGCATGCGCCCTGCTAAAGGTAACATACATACATGCATGCTTGCATAAACTCTATTTCATCTCGAGTTTCAGAATAACTACAAGAGCTAATATCTTCGAGACATTACATTTACAGCTAAAATACAAAGCATAACTAGATACACAATATTTAAAGATAGATTAATTAACAAGAAAAGCCGCTGTACAAAATGCGACCCTCGATTCTCTTTTAAAACCAGTAAACTCAGTGGTACGGATAAAATCAGGTAGCGCATTTTGCAACTTAGCTGATACGTTAGAAAAAGTACTAAGACCATAACTGGTTGTTTCAGGTTTATTGAGGGACAGAATGTAATTTCCGCGAAGATCATGCATAAACAGATTTTCAATGCGCTTATTGCATAGAGATGTAGAGTTTGACTTAAGTGGTAACTGAGAACAGGTAATTTGCAAATGTAAATCTCAGTATTCTCTTATTTACATAATACCCTTTGCTTGACAAGAAATTACGAAAGGCCAGTTTTTGCTACGAGGATAACAGCAAAAACAAGCACTACCTTGTTGAGAGTTTTCCAGAGTAAAAACTTCTTCAGAAATCAAAAAATCTACGTTAACAGCACACACCAGGGTTACTCCTTAGTATCTGGATAGAGATCTTCTTCTCACTACTTTTTCCTCCGGCCGCGCTTTAGCCATTTGATGAGGGCCAGTCTCGTGCTTCTCAAGTTGCCTCCTTCGTGGCCAAAAAGAATTCTGGGTAATTCTGCCATTCCTTGACAAGGCGAGCCCCCCGATTCTCATTTCATTGATTTTTTATAAGTGTCGGGTCACCCAGTCCTACCAGCCAAATACAGCACTGATTGAAGTTTTTAGCTTTGAAAACTGGCCCAAATTGTATCGGTAGGTCCTGGATTTCGTCCACGGAAAGGCCAGAGAGACAACTTCACTCGTGAACCGCCATGTTTACAAGAGATCATTTTAGGCGACCCAGTCTGCATGAAACCATCTCTCACCTCTGTCTCGAAAAGACCAGACACGCGCGCTTCTTACCATACGAGTTTATGCCTGTAGAATCTGTTTAACTGAAATGTCAATTCCTTGTAACTGAACCAGCATCTTATTTTTTATTTATTTATTTATTTTTATTTTTATTTTTTGCTAGGCTACGTATCGGAGAGCCATAACATTTACGCATGCGCGGACGGAATGTTTGAACAAGAGACAAATACGCAGTACCTCCAGACCCGGCGCTGGAGCGTCGTACCAAACGAGTCATCCCGGGATTTCGGCCCGTGCGATCGCTTTTGGACGCAGTTGGCCCTTCGCTGCTTTCTGCTACCGACCTTGCCTCCCGGTACGGCATTGAGGGAGAGATATGTCGGCCCCTAAACCATATAAGACAAATCCCACGCCTACTCACAGCTCCAAACCGCCCTTGTCAATTTAACGTAAGAATTCGATGACTTATATATTCAAGAAAAACTTATTTTATCTGTCATATGGTAAGCACTGAAGTCGCAGATTACAAAGTGTGCGCATGCGCCCTGCTAAAGGTAACATACATACATGCATGCTTGCATAAACTCTATTTCATCTCGAGTTTCAGAATAACTACAAGAGCTAATATCTTCGAGACATTACATTTACAGCTAAAATACAAAGCATAACTAGATACACAATATTTAAAGATAGATTAATTAACAAGAAAAGCCGCTGTACAAAATGCGACCCTCGATTCTCTTTTAAAACCAGTAAACTCAGTGGTACGGATAAAATCAGGTAGCGCATTTCGCAACTTAGCTGATACCTTAGAAAAAGTACTAAGACCATAACTGGTTGTTTCAGGTTTATTGAGGGACAGAATGTAATTTCCGCGAAGATCATGCATAAACAGATTTTCAATGCGCTTATTGCATAGAGATGTAGAGTTTGACTTAAGTGGTAACTGAGAACAGGTAATTTGCAAATGTAAATCTCAGTATTCTCTTATTTACATAATACCCTTTGCTTGACAAGAAATTACGAAAGGCCAGTTTTTGCTACGAGGATAACAGCAAAGACAAGCACTACCTTGTTGAGAGTTTTCCAGAGTAAAAACTTCTTCAGAAATCAAAAAATCTACGTTAACAGCACACACCAGGGTTACTCCTTAGTATCTGGCTAGAGATCTTCTTCTCACTACTTTTTCCTCCGGCCGCGCTTTAGCCATTTGATGAGGGCCAGTCTCGTGCTTCTCAAGTTGCCTCCTTCGTGGCCAAAAAGAATTCTGGGTAATTCTGCCATTCCTTGACAAGGCGAGCCCCCCGATTCTCATTTCATTGATTTTTTATAAGTGTCGGGTCACCCAATCCTACCAGCCAAATACAGCACTGATTGAAGTTTTTAGCTTTGAAAACTGGCCCAAATTGTATCGGTAGGTCCTGGATTTCGTCCACGGAAAGGCCAGAGAGACAACTTCACTCGTGAACCGCCATGTTTACAACAGATCATTGAAACCATCTCTCACCTCTGTTTTCTTCCAAAGGTTTGCCTCTACCCACATTCCAGCTTAATGATGCCAGTCTGGGGTTTTCTGTTGACGAAGATGGCCCGAAAGATCTCTTATAAAATGATGAACCTACCAGATATAATCCACCTCGCTCACTCTTCGAACATGAACTGTTGACATTTGTCACGTGACGCCTAAACCTGAGCCCACATCTCGAAACCGCAGATGTTGCTATGAGAACTTCTTATATGGCGTTATCAAGCGCCGCTAGCCTTTTTTTTCGCGAAAGATTCCTTTAAAGAAAATAAGTATTTCGGTGGTAAAGGGTTAACGAATCACTATTTGACGGTCCGCCGTTAAAGAAAGTAAAATTTACAAACAGGAGTGTTCGCTTCCTCGTTTATAAGGTCTATTCTTCGGACAGAAAGCTAAATGTAGTATGACGCTCTGCACAGTCACAAAATCTCGTTTAACGGACTGCTTGAGATTTTTCATATCGGACTGGAGTATTACGTTTCCTTAACCACCTTGAAAAGTCAAGTTCTTTACACGCAAATTTCGAACAAATTGATTGTCTTGAGTAGAAAAAGTAAAGACCATTGCCTTTGTCTTTTTTTAACTCAAACGTCACGGCGTGATCTTAAGCCTGCACTCTTGATTAGCACTAAAATTCTGCTTTCGAGGTGGCCATTTGTGCCTAACAACACTACTAGAATTCTGTTTTGGCGGAGGCTCACAAAAATGGCATTTTTGTCTGTGGGTTTATAATTGTCGATAACAAGTGATCGGAGTTTTTTTACTTACTCCACTGTATTCATGTCATGCTGATCTATAATAAAAGCCCCATTGAGTATTTGACCAAACTACAAAAGTGACACCCCGTTTATAATAAGGCTTGGGTTTAGGATGAGGCATGAGGTTAGTGACGTGTGGCGCGGATCTCTCTAAAATGTACAGAATGGAGCCGAGAGGGTTATAGCATGTTTACGAAAATATGATTATGTTTGCTCTACTTTAAGGGAGTTGCACTGGCTGCCTCTTGAACGAAGAATAGTTTTTATGATAAATCTAATTACATTTAAGATTATGAACAATGTATTTCAAGATATTTAAGTAGCCTCTGTGCTACTCGTTATAATTTTAAGACTTACGGTTATGGGGCTTATTATGTTGCTGCGCCTAGACTGTGGAATATGCTCCCGATTGATATTAGACAGGTTAGAGACAATTAATAGTTTTAAATCAAAGTTAAAATCGTATCTTTTTAGACAACCCTATTTTTAACATATTATTCTAGCATATGCTTTATCTATACTCACTCTTACTAAAGCCCTCAATACAATTGGTACGACTTTGGTTTTCACTTCCCACATCCTCCTCAATTCTCTGGCCAGACTTTGATACTTTTCAACCTTCTCGGCCTCCTTTTCTTTTGTTCCACTGTCTTCTGGAATTGCCACGTTTATAATATGACAGCTTTTCTTGCTTTTGTCAACAAGCACTAGATCTGGCCTTATTATTATTATTATTATTATTATTATTATTATTATTATTATTATTATTATTATTAAAACTGATTGTCTTTCATCGGAAACACACAGCATTCACAAGCTGTTGCTGCACGTGACAACACGTGACAGGTGCAAAACATTCCTCTCTGTCTAAAGGAAAGAATAAAGTACTATTGTACTGGTCTAAAAATCGGGGATGTTTTGATAGATTCACCATATCTCTCTGTAGTTGAAAGACTACTTGACAAGAAAAGAAATCGTTGCATTGAGATTTACAAAGAAGGGTATGGAAATGTGCATCAAGTGCATAAAGTGTGCATCAAATGCGCATCAACTTTAGTTGTTCCTATATTTTTAATATTTTCTTGCCGATGTTGTGACTAAACCGATTCGACTGCCTAAAAGATGCTTAGACGGAGTTGCATGTTGTTCTTCACAATCACGAAACGGTGTATACTAAATAAAAAAGCCTTCGCTTTCACCAAACAAACCCCAGTAAGTCTCAGATAGGAAGGAAAGCCATTTCAAGTTCATTTATTTTCAACAAAAAGCACTCAATTAGCCAGTAATGCTCTTTGTTTGTCCCTCCAAAATTGTGCCGCGTTTCCAGGGCCTCTCTTCTGTGCGTCCCTTGTCGTGGAGGAAAGAGACCTCGGTTGCGTCTGGTCACGAGTCTCCCAAAATCTGCGAGCTTTTCCAAATGTGTGTTAGGGGAGGGGTAGTAGTGTAGGCTTTGTCATCATTTGGCACGCATTTGATTGATTCTATGGCCAGATGACCATCAACACGTTTAGCAGCAAGTTATTAACTACACATGAAATTTGACGTGTAAGGCAAAACGTTGTTGTCTAATCGATCGGCAAGACAGAAAATAAACTCGCGTGCTTCGAATGTCCTTGTGAACTTGAAAAAGCTCAAGTAATGATAATTCGAAAAGTGGCTCAACTGAACAATGTTTTTATTGCTGCGAAGCGAGCGCAGCGATCGAGCAGCAACGTGTTCTGGATTCGTAAGAACTTTGGATTAATAATCACCATAATTAGCCAGAATGCAGTGCGCCATTCACCAGCTTTAACAAAAATGCATTGCATTTGCGCAGAACGCCGCCAAACAGTCTGGAGATTGCTTAAGCAAGAGGTCCTGAAAATATTCGATAAAACAACAATCATGATGTAACATTGAAAACTCACAGCAATTCCAAATCTAGATTAAGTCCTCGCATATAAATCTTATTGCGCAAAGTTCTGTCACTATGGGCCTGTCTATATGAGGCGAGCCAGCCCGGCTGGCCCGCTTTGCGGAGACCTCGGCTAATGCCTATTTTCTATGGTAAATTCTCGATTCGTTTGTATGAAAAGGCAGGCTGGCCTGCTTGCCGAGATCTCGGCAAGCCGGGCTGCAAAATACTCATCACAAACGGTCCAGCCCGGTTTGCCGGGATGAAAAATTATCAGGACGCGTGGGTTGCCTTGAAAACGCAGCAAGATCTAAGATTTGCATTCTCACAGGATTATTTTTGCATGTTTTGTTTAAAATTCCATTTCGTACTTGCTTGAGCTAAAATGAACCTTCATTTCGAGCCAAAATAGTTATCCCTTGCGTGACGTTGACGGTTACAAGGCCATACAAACACTTTAACGTAGTTGAAACAAAACCGGGTACTCAGCGTTTCCATCACAGTGTTTCTGTGAGAAATGCATCTATTAAGCCGCCAAAATGACCAAGTGTCATCTGACGTGACTTCTCGACCTCGCCGACTGCAACGAGAAAAGCGATGGAGCACGTTCACAATGTAACGCAACACAGCTCTAGACACCAAACACTTGTAATTCATAGCCCAATACATTTTCAAACGGAAATGTCATTTAAGAATAACACAAGAATAAATACTCCTTTTTCTTTTGCCATCTCAAACGTCAAGTAAAAGATAATTTCAAATGATGCCTTTATATCTGACGTTTGTCACCGCTGTTTGTATATTATTTCTGATAAATATGAATTCAGCCTAGGCCGGAAAAACAAGATTCTTATTAGCAAAAAAGTGTACATGAATCAGTAGAAACAGAATGGGTGAGAATGTTCTACAGCAATGCTTTCTGTTAGATACACTGGTTTAGTTCTTTCTTAAGTTTCTGTAAAGCAACGTGGCTACCGGTAACTTGAGGCTGAAGTCGACATTATCCTGCCTTGCTATAGCAAAATATTAAAATACAATAAAAAACACGAGCGATTGCAAATAAAATCGCTCACGGCTTCCTCGAAGGTTTCAGTTCAGTTTATTCATCGTCATCTTTGTTTTGAGAGACCAGTTGATAACCTGCTTGATCGGCCTCTTCTTTCTGCTCTCGGGATCTTATCCACCAATGCGAAAGCACCAGAAACACAAACACGGCAACTGACGTCATAGCATACATGAAGAACGTTTTAGGTATACCGATACTGTTAATAATGACACCGCTGACCAGTACTCCAATGCACGCTCCCAGACCCCAGTGAACTCCTCCAATGACGCCTGGGAGAGAATGTGTAATGATCGTTATACCAAATATTTTATTTTTTTGCATACGAAAAAACTATGAAATTATGGTTTGTAGAGCTACAAGCAATTGCTAAAAGAGTTGAGACACTTAGTGTGAATAACCGCAAACTCACTATGTTGAGCATGCGCGGCGGTTACTTAGCGACCAAATCCACAAATGATAGTTCACAGGTTGTACGGGCACACTTAACAACAGGAGAATTACTGTAAAGGAATGCCCAATATACACAGCGGGCCCAAGTCACAGTCAGCGAACAAATGTGAACCAAACGTTTCCAGGGTACTCCTTCTTCATCAGTGCATGGTTTAAAGGCAACTGAAAAATGCGTTTGCTGACTTATAATGGTAATTGAACTGAGTAGAGTGCAATTTGGTCTTAAATCATACCTGCGATTTGAAATTACAAGTGTGATTTCAGACCAAAATTGCACGACACATAGTTCAATTACCACTTTATTACATCCATTTGGGAATCATAAAAACATTATTTATAGCTAAAATACAGGCAGTACCAACATTTTATTGATCCAGTTGGGAACAAAAGTTGCAAAACTCGCCATAAAATGGTTTTGTTTGTCTTTCATTTTTCTGCAATTTGATTGGTTACCTTAAACAAGCCTTGAAATCTGATTGGCTGTTTTGTTTTGGTGTTCCTTTCTAATTGGCTGGGAAAATGGTGAGCGGATCTAGAGCAAAAAATAGTGCGATTTTTTCCAAATCGCACTGCGGAGAGCCAATCAGATTGCAAGGATCAGCAGTGATTTCTAAATGGATGTAATAAAATATAAAACCAAAGTCCACAAACAGCGCACCCTACAGCCTGGTGGTCACAATAGGGCCGTTTATACGAGAGAAAATAAGCCGCGGCTTACTCTGGCCACGGCTTACATATAAGACGCGAACACCCCGTATAAATGGTAAAAAATCTACGTTCACGGCTTTCTCAAGCCGCGGCTTATCCTGGCCTGGGAGTTTATACTCGTCTAAATAGTTCCTTTCGCGTATTATGTACGCCGCGGCCAGAGTAAGCTGCGGCTTATTTTCTCTCGTATAAACGGCCCTAATGTGGACTTTGGTTTCATATAAAGTCAGTGCGCGCTGTAAACGTTGCAATTTTTGTTTTTATTTCAGCGTTATGTTGCACGGACATTTTTCAGTTGCTTTTAAACCACTGATGGAGAGGGAGTACCCTGGAAACGTTGGGTTCACACTTAAAGTTCTTGGACGCAAATATTAACTTTTCTTTACTATTCACTTTACTATTCATTTGGAAGAAAGTTACTTACCTTGTACCGTGGCATAGGAACCGGATTGCAACGAAACAGTCCCACCAAATACGACACAGGAAGACCAACCGAGTCCGTACAACAGTCCCTGAATACTGTGTAATACCACACCTAGCCAGGGATTGAGTACAAAGGCGAGACCTAAGAATACTGCTACATAGAGTAATAAACACCCAGCAGCAGTGGAAATAAGTCCAATTCTATCGATGCACATTCCTGAAGAAACATACCCAAGGAAAGCGAAGCAGTAACGCAGACCAGCTGCGACACCGATCATGTATGGCTGAGCTCCGAGGTCATCTAAGTACCATGGTCCAAAGTTCTCTTGCATTCCAGTCAGGATACCGAAGTAGCATGTCACAATAATGATGATCAAGTTACGACCGCAAAGAAGCTCAAACGTTTCAGAAGCATTGAAAATGGGATGGTCGGATGATTTGTCATCTGGGTACTTTACTTCCAGAAAGAGAACATTGATTATTGCAAGTGTGCTAAAACCGGCAAAAAAGTAAAATGAAATATGGTAGTTCTTCACTACCTCCCCACAAACATCCGATTTGTAAAGACTGATTACTCCTCCGACCAAAAACGAACCAACGGCGACTCCAAACTCGCCCCATATTCGGAAAGTTCCGAATTTCTTTACGTTTTCTCGAAGGAAAACAACCAACATTGCATCTTTCATTGCAAAAACGACAGATCCGATAATTTGGAAAATCAAAACAATGGTCAGAAAAATGATGAAGATTTGCTTGATCTCGTGATGGTCGATTTTACGAGCAAACCCTTTAGTGAAATTCTTGTTTGCAAAGTGATTTTTTGCATCACTGGTATTGCCTATCTCTTGTCCCAGTACAATTCCGTTAGGAGTGAATAATAATGCCTTTGTCACTGTTCTGTTTGCTCTGGTTTCGATACACATTTGCTTTTGTGGTTGAACAGCAATAAACATTAAGTTTCCGGCTGTGAATGACACCAGTGAGGCAAGTAGAATAACTTTATGTACTTTGTACTTGTCACCAATTATTCCCCATATTGGTGAGCCGATAAATTTTGTTAAGAATCGCAACCCAAGTACAGCACCCGTTTGACCAGCCGTAAGTCCAAGTTGTTTGAAATACAAAGCTATATAAGGAAATGAACTTCCGATGCCAATGTAAAATAAGAAATAATAACATTTATACAACATAGAGGACAGTTGTGACGTGTCTTGAGAAGACTGTGTTGAAATTTCTCTTCCTGCTCTCCGCGTGGTATCCTCTTCCTCCATTTTGTTTTCGCTAACAGAAGTTCCCGCTAGCGCTCTTGAGTCTTCTTGTTTACTGTTGCCAAAGAAAGTGATTTCAAATCAAACTGACTCATTCGTAAGGTTGGGCATTCATTACTTATTTACATAATTATTCAATTTTCATACTTGGATAGCGACCATCTTTCAACAGTTTGCACGCAAACCAACAGGTAAAGTATGCCACCAAAAAAGAACGAGTCATGATAATATCGAGGGCTTCATATTTAACAAAAACGAAAACAATCGCACAATATCAGTAACAGGCCATTTTTGAAATATCAAATATTCGGCTTGATAGTAAGGCAGTGAGGACAAAAACAATAGAAACATATTGGAATGAATGTGAAAAATATTCACATATCATCCGCTTTCCTTTATCTATCCTTTATCTATCCTTTATCGAAAAAGACCTATCCATTAAATGCTAACCGGGTTGAAACCAATTTTTAACTTTTTATTTGTCAATGATTGCTGTTGCATTAGGAAGTTAGTGTTACATCAAGTTTTATTGTAAGGTCAGTGTTCCCCGAGGGATTCAAAAGGTCAACACAAGTGTCACATTGTGTTTCTCTCGAGTGTGACAGCAACCAATATCGCTAAAACAATGCAGTTGCATATTAATTTTAAATGTGAAGAAATATGACACGATTCTCATTTAGCAGAGATCCGTTGAATTTAAGAGAGTCTCTTAAATTCAACGGATCTCTATTAAATGAGAATCGTGTCATATTTGTAACCGTTAAACAATATCGAAGTTCGACAAAAGTCAGTGCATAAACCATAGTGATTTTGAGCGGAACTGAGAGGGGTAGAGGCTATTTACGAGCTTTGTGGGGGAGGGGTGGGGGTAGGTGCGTTTGTTGCATTGTTCAGATCCTTGAGCAACATTTGGAGCTAAAATTCTATATTTCTTGGCTGTGATAATTCGGCTATCCCAGAAACAGAAAATCGACACTTGATACTTAACATTACTTTTAATATATCCTAAATGTTAATCTCCGAACAATATAGTTTACTGAAAAAAATCAAGCGGTGTGGTCTTGCCCCAGTACAGTCACAAATTGACTTAATTTACGCGCGAAAACAAACAAAGGTCCGCCACTTTAACCAATCAAGAGAAGCCGTGCCACGCGTGACTGCTTCTCATGTTACATGTAATTTTCGCGTAAAGCCTGCTTGTTTAGCAATTCTAGTTTTTGTGCGTTTCCGGCTCCGCAAAAGTGCCATACACTACTACATGATGGGACGCACGAAGCCCTAACCGTAAGTTCTTCAAAGGATTGCTAGTACGGCGTACTAGGATTCCTAACATACTTTTAATTGAGAAGCGCAAGTTTTAACACTCTGCAGAGAACTCCAGAGAACTCCAGAAAATATGATCCTTAGTGAACTGTTCATTCTCTTTTGATGAACTTGGATTAGAGGAGCAGTGGGCACAGAGGGTACAGAGGAACAGTAGGCACAGAGGAAACTTATGCACCAAGGAACAGTGAGCACAGAGAAACAGTATGCACAGTATATAATGGATAACAGAAAAACAGAAGAAGAAACCAGAAGACTAAAAGCCAACAGTTTTAAGGGTTAAGTTACCTTGAATTGGGACGTGGCTGCCTCCACTCTTTTTACATAGGAAGTCGATATTGTTGACACAACCCAGTTACCTCTTAACTGAAACCCAATCAATTCATTGAATTAATGGGTGTCAGTGAAGAGGTCACTACGGTGTGTGAACAATATCTACTTCCAACATAAAACGGATGGAAGAAAAGAAATCAAATCGTGTTTCCTTTTTTGCAACAATTGTGAATAATAATTGGCACTTTTATTCAACGAAGACTAGTTCGAGGTAGATGAAGGGCCTGTGTTGTCAGCTGCGGTTTCAAAGTTACTGGCCACGTCATCCTATTACAATAACACAACGATTGCTCTTTCACAAATATAGATTTTTAAAGACTACAATCAGTAACAATAGGATTTGTTCCACTAAAAGTGCAGACAGAAAAGTAAAAAATATAAAAAAGTACAGCTTATCTGCTGAATACCCCGCCACTTATTCATAGAATTCGTTCTGAAAGTCGCCTATAGTAATGAAGTCAGTACGAAGATTCAAGTTTTTCATCAAATAGAGCCCTTTAAAGAAAACGACAGAACGTTTAAGATTATAAGACAAGTTTCGACAGAAACTTCTGTCATCTTCAGTTGATTAATGCACAAAGCGTTAGAACTTGAATTTCAAAGTAGGAAAAAGTGCTAATTATGCTAGTAACAACGGAATGTACATAAAACGTTAGCATAATTAG
>NC_090892.1:72625322-72630322 GCF_036669925.1 Montipora capricornis | reverse complement strand
GACTTCTCGACCTCACCGACTGCAACGCGAAAAGCGATGGAGCAAGTTCACAATGTAACGTGACACAGCTCTAGACACCAAACACTTGTAATTCATAGCCCAATACATTCTAAAACGGAAATGCAATTAACAATAATACAAGAATATTTTCAGCCTAAAATCAGCATGTCGTAAATAATCTTTTTTCTTTGGCCATCTCAAACGTCAAGTAAAAGTTAATTTCAAATGATGCGTTTATATCTGACGTTTGTCACCGCTGTTTGTATATTATTTCTGATAAATGTGAATTCAGCCTAAGCCGGAAAAACAAGATTCTTATTAGCAAAAAAGCTTACACGAATGAGTCTTTCATTTGCAAAATCACGGCCACATAACACCTGAGAATGATTTTCCAGCTTTGTAAATGACATTTTGATATAGACTGATATAAGTTTGAAAAAAGAAGGGGTCGACGTTTTTCAAATTTACCCAAATTCAATCCATTTCAATCCTCTCCAGTTTTGTCCATCCATGTCCCTTCTTGGCTTCCCTGTGTTTTGTTAGACTTCTTCTATAGTTTTGAACAGTTATTTTGATATTTTAGTTAATTCTATGACCATTCGATCAGTGCTGAAATTGCCTAAAATTGCGTGACCTAGCCCCTTTAAGTTTCTGTAAAGCAACGTGGCTGCCGGTAACTTGAGGCTGAAGTCGACATTATCCTGCCTTGCTATAGCAAAATATTAAAATACAATAAAAAATACGAGCGATTGCAAATAAAATCGCTCGCGGCTTCCTCGAAGGTTTCAGTTCAGTTTATTCATCGCCATCTTTGTTTTGAGAGACCAGTTGATAACCTGCTTGATCGGCCTCTTCTTTCTGCTCTCGGGATCTTATCCACCAATGCGAAAGCACCAGAAACACAAACACGGCAACTGACGCCATAGCATACATGAAGAACGTTTTAGGTATACCGATACTGTTAATAATGACACCGCTGACCAGTACTCCAATGCACGCTCCCAGACCCCAGTGAACTCCTCCAATGACGCCTGGGAGAGAATGTGTAATAATCGTTATACCAAATATTTTATTTTTTTGCATAAGAAATAACTATCAAATTATGGTTTGTAGAGCTACAAGCAATTGCAAAAAGAGTTGAGACACTCAGTGTGAATAACCGCACACTGAGTGTCATTCAAGTAAGCGCTTCCCCAACCTCCCTTCCCCCCAAACAAAGTTGTTTCCATCTCCACTTGGCATTCAAACTAAAGAGTATCAACATTGAAAAACGGGGAAGGGAGGGAGGGGTGTTGGGACTTTTCTTATGAATTGGAAGAGGAGTTTTAGGAAGAAGAGATGAATAGCCCATTTCCGAGTTGCTGCATGCCTCAGTTTCAAAGCGAGTCCTGGTGCGCAACCATTCAAATGGAAATGAAGTGCGTATTCTTATGCAAATCAAACTAATTTCCCTTACAATAGTTGAACACAAGACTCACTTCGAAACCGAGACAAACAGCAACTCGGAAATGGTCCATTATCAATTCAGTGTCTCAACCTTTTTGCAACTGCTTGTAGATAGAAATCCAAGGAAAACCACCTTAGCTTTAGTATTGAAGTGGGCCGACACGAAGAAAGAGGAAAAGATCTGGGTTGATATCCTTACAATCTAACTTTCACGTGAACTGTACACCTTACTCCAAAATGGCCGAGATTTTTCTATTCTTTTGTTTGCTTACAAATTCAATAGCCCTTTGTCGCCTCGTTCAAGTTTAAATAATCTTTGGGTTCAAGGTTAAATAATCTTTTGCATTTTCAGCTTTAGAACGAGGCAACAATGGCTATTTTGCAAGCAAACAAAAGAATACTAAAATGTTATCCATTTGCAATAAGGTGTATTTAGCTGAAGAAAAAGATAACTTCTTGCAAAGCCCTTTGGCGCGTTTACAGAGTAACTTACAGCGTTTACAATGTAACTTAATGTTACAAAGAAGCGAGGCACAGCAAGCAAGCGAGTTTTGTGGAAAGACCGGTTCGAATGTATCAAATCAGGCGAAAAAGAAAAAGACAAAATTTGCAAACGCAGAAAGTTGCTGAAGAAGCAGCCATGCAGCGAGACGCAAACTGCTGCAATCACCGAAAGAAGACGTGAATCTAATAACGCCCCACACTCGGATGAAACGGTCGCCAAAAGACGAGTTGTAGTAAAGAAGATTCAAGGCTGGAAAGTGTGTAATAACGGGTTAAAAACTGTGGTGAAGTGTTTTTCTGGTGCTTCTGTCGAAGACATGTTCGACTATATTAAACCACTGGCAACTATCAGACAGAACCCTGAACATGCCGCAATTCTTCATATTGGAACAAATGACCTCAAGACCATAAACCCAAGGAACGTATCTAAGAGAATTGTCGATCTTGGCAACCTAATTGAAGCAAAGTTGCCGAACACTAAGGTATCAATTTCAAGTTTACTAACACGATCAGATGATCCTGTTCTTGCCAAAAGGGTAAAGGAGGTTAACAAAATTCTTGTCTCTTGTGCAAATCAGAATGAGTGGGGCGTCATTTCGCATTCTAACATTAAGACCGCGAGCATTTGAATTCTAGTGGTTTACCTTTGAATTTTTCAGGCACTAAAGTCTTTGCTTTAAATTTTGTTAGCTTTGTTAAAAACATTTGAAATTCTGATGAATTGCCGTTGTCACCCGCAAGCAGTTTAACTTTGCATATGAAAGATTCTCTTGAGAGTGTTCTTTCTTTCTTTCTTTCTTTCCGCGTAAACGAGGTTTTAAATTGGCTTCTCTTAATATAACCAGTTTACCTAAGCATATTGATCAATTAAGGATTCTCCTTGCTGACGATCCTGTTGATATATTATCGATTAATGAAGGATTGGGAGGTCTGTATCTCGGGCTTTGATTTAATTCGCCGTCATAGAAACAGAAATGGTGGTGGCGTCTGTTTTTTTCTTCAAATCCACCATTTTAACTATTCACTGCCTCCTGATCTTCTTGTTTACTAACTAGAAAATTTATGTATGAAGGTTTGTAACCTTACTCCAAGCCTTTTGTTACAGACCTCCAGATTCATCTTCCGAGATCTTTGCGTATTTCGAATCCCTAATTGGTAGACTCGACGCTCAGAATGTTGAACTGTACCTTATGGGTGACCTAAATTGCAATTTGGCATCGTCTACATTGGACATTAGCACGAGTTTACTAAACGGCATTGCTGATGTTTACAGTCTTCATCAACTTCTTAGGGAACCAACTCGTATAACTTGTTCCTCTTCAACCTTAATTCACTTGATTTTTGCAAATTGTCCTGAAAAGGTGGTTTTTTTCGGGAGTCTCTCATGTGGGTATAAGTGATCACAGTCTTGTTCATGTGTATCGCAAACTTGGCGTTGAACGATCTGGAAGGGGCCATAAAACTATAACATATAGAAATTCAAAAACTGTAGAAGAGAAAATTTCTGAATTGACATTGCTTCCCAACAGTGGGACGATATTCAACTGTTTGATGACCCGAATGATATGTGGCTAGCGTGGAAAGCTTTATTTCTTAGTGCTGTTAACAAACATGCTCCTCTTCGGACCAAGTGTGTTCGCCCATCGAGATGTCCGTGGGTGTGACACCGCAGTTAAAAAAAGCATTCATGAAAGAGATAAGTTGAAAAGAAAAGTAACAAAGGACTGAGCAAATTTTAAGAAAATTCCCAATCATGTCAACAACAAGATGAAATCTGCTAAAGAAACACATTACCGGAATGCTTTTCAGGATAGCAAGGGCAGTTCTTGAAGGACCTGGCAAATCATCAATGATCTTACATCTACAAATTCCAATAATTTGACTGTAAAAGAAGTAAAACTTTTTGGAAATTCCGTATTAGACTCACAAGAAGTGTCCGGCTTTTAATAATCATTTTGCTAGCATTGGACCCAGACTTGCCAGTGAGATTCACAGCGACATAAGCGATATCCACAATCGCGAGTTCCTAACCTATTCTGACAAACATTTCGAACTTCAGCCAACTAACATCAATAAAGTGCGCTTTCTTCTATCTAAATTATGCATCTCGAAGGCGACAGGGCTTGACATGATATCTGCTAGACTCCTTATGGCTTCACATTCAGTTTGAATTTATCAATAGTCACTGGAATCTTCCCTGATGAACGGAAGTGCTCCAAAGTCATTCCTTTATTCAAACAGGGCGAAAGAGCCGACATGAATAATTATCGGCTGATTTCTGTCATTCCTGTTGTGGCAAAAGTATTTGAAAGGACTACCTATGATCAGCTGTATGCTTACCTCAGTGAAAATAACATGGTTTCCCTACATCAATCTGGTTTTCGATCTCTTCACTCTACGGCCACGGCTTTACTCGAGGCCACTAACAGTTGGGCTTATAACATTGATAAAAGGAAATGTAAATGCTATCGTGTTTCTAGACCTTAAAAACGCATTTGATACAGTTGATCATGATATTCTCTTATCTAAATTAATTTCCTGTATGGTATTTATGGACATTAGCAGTCAACTGGTTTAAATCGTATCTAGATAACCGCCATCAAAAATGCTTTGTTAATGGTTTGTTATCTAAAAAGCAACTTCTTAGTTGCTGTGTACCTCAAGGAACAATTTTGGGTCCTCTGTTGTTCTTGATTTATATCAATGACTTACCAAATTGTCTATATTAAGTTCGCAGCTAAGGATGTATGCCGACGGTACGCATTTGACATTTTCTAGCAATGATGTAAGCGCCATAGAAGAAGCTTTAAATCGTGATCTCGAATCAGTCAATAATTGGCTTGTGTCGAATAAACTTATATTGAACTCGACTAAAACTGAATTCATGTCAATCGGCGGTTAAATACTCTTTCGAGACAACCTCATCTTACTTTCGGGGATGTTTCTGTTGATCAAGTGTACTATTGTACACTGCAAAATCCCTAGGCGTTTATATAGATAAAAATCTCTCTTGGAATACTCTCATTGAGTACTTAATTAACAGAGAAAAT
>NC_090892.1:72607822-72620322 GCF_036669925.1 Montipora capricornis | reverse complement strand
CGATTTTACGAGCAAACGCAGTGAAGTTCTTGTTTGCAAAGTGATTTCTTGCATCACTGCTATTGCCTATCTCTTGTCCCAGTACGATTCCGTTAGGAGTGAATAATAATGCCTTTGTCACTGTTCTGTTTGCTCTGGTTTCGAGACACATTTGCTTTTGTGGTTGAACAGCAATAAACATTAAGTTTCCGGCTGTGAATGACACCAGTGAGGCAAGTAGAATAACTTTATGTATTTTGTACTTGTCACCAAGTATTCCCCATATTGGTGAGCCGATAAATTTTGTTAAGAATCGCAACCCAAGTACAGCACCCGTTTGACCAGCCGTAAGTCCAAGTTGTTTGAAATACAAAGCTATATAAGGAAATGAACTTCCGATGCCAATGTAAAATAAGAAATAATAACATTTATACAACATAGAGGACAGTTGTGACGTGTCTTGTGAAGACTGTCTTGAAATTTCTCTTCCTGCTTTCCGCTTGGTATCCTCGTCCTCCATTTTGTTTTCGCTAAAAGAAGTTCCCACTAACGCTCTTGAGTCTTCTCATTTAATGTTGCCAGAGAAAGTGATTTCAAAATCAAACTGACTCATTCGTAAGGTTGGGCATTCAGACTTATTTACATAATTATTCATTTTTCATGCTTGGACAGTGTTAGCCTGCGTGCAAGCGGTAGATGTTGTGTCGCCAAGAAACACTATCAGACGGTTATCAGACGCCATATTGGAAGAGCGCGGGATAGGTCTGGGCCCCGTGACAAAACGACGGGATCGACCCTCAACCCGGCCCAGACCTAGCCGCGCGAAAAGTGCCATACACTACTACAATATGGAAAATATGGCATGATGAAAGCTTCATACAACCTAGTTTTAGTATTACTGGATACAATATTTCTGAAACGCTTAATAACCTTAAGCTGATTGTGAACACGATCACAGATGTCGGAAACATGTACCCCTAATAGAGAAATAATCATCGCACTTACGTAGGTAATTTAAGCAATTGTCTTTAGAGACACCTCAAAAAATTCAAGCGGCTCCGACGGGATTCAAACTCATGACATGTGCGATGCCGGTGCAATGCTCTCCCAACTGAGTTCCCGTTATATAGGTTTTTTGTTTAATATGAATACATGATGCAGCAGATAACCTAGTAACCTTTGCGGCTGTCTTAGTTGGTGTTTATAGAAGAATCTGCCTTACAAGAAGGGGTTTCTCTCTACTAATTAAAACATTCATTAATCAGTAGGTAGTTTTGGGGAATAGTGTGTGTGTGGATGGTGAGTTGAGGGAAAATCATAGACAAAAGTTATGGTTAGTCTGTAAAATGAGGGGGAGATGTTCACAAAGCAAACTCTCAACCCCACAATAAAGTTAACGAAAGAAACAAACTCTGTGTGAAATTAAAATTTTAATTTCAAAAACAACCAGAAGTACAAGAGTGTATTAAAAGGGAGGAACTTTCTAAGACAAAGCTTGGATAAAAAATAAATAGATAAGGGAACATAATCAGAGAAAATTGAATGAAAATTAAAAATAAGTGATAAAAAGTGAATAGAAAAAATAAAGAAATTTAACTGGAGACAGAAAAAGTAACCAAAATTAAAGATGTACAAAATCCTTTACAATACAAGATTTTTCGTTCTTAAAAGAGGGATGAAAGCAGATTAACCCGACTATGAATCATTCGTTCTTGAAATGAATCAAATAATAGTAAAAAATAAGGACAAATATTTTCTATTACAAAAAATTCTTGGTATACTAAGAATTATGGAAAACTTATTCGGTCTTTGAACCCAACAATGGGATAAATCAGAGCACTCAAAATTAGTGAGAGTATTCTTTGAAAAATCCTCTTTAGTGAATGATGGAATTTGGGAGAGACAAATAAACTTAGCAATAATAATTGAAGTACTAATTATGATATGAATAAAGTATTAATTAAAGTTCGAGATTTAATTCAAAATTTGAAAGAAGGTGTTATGAAATAAGTCAAACAAAAATTTTTTTTATACAGAATTATTGATTAGATGCTAGTTGAATTAAGGAATTGCAAGGAGATTTCTTGATTTTTGCATCGTTTTAGACCAATTAGGTATAGCCAATCATTGCAGTGGATGTCATAATAGAACCATATGTGTCTCTTGGTATCAATGTTGCTGTGGATAAAGTCAATCTGGCGTTTGCGCTTGTCCCAATTTAGCTGGTTCAGCCCAATATAGAGAGGAGAGAATCCATTCTGATATAACATGAGGTGAGCAACCGTTTCCAATGAAAAACAACATAAGCTTGAATGTGTCTAGGTCTCCAATGGGTTTCTTCCAAAATATAGATAATGTATCTTTGGGCCAATTCTTACTTGGGTAGAAAACATCTCCGTTCAGTAGGTGATATAATTCACGTCTTTTTCCTACAATGTCTTTTTTGGATAGATGTCGAAAGTCCATAATAGGGATATTCTGAATCCAGATGTGATAATTAAAGCGTTATAAGAAATAACTTAGCCTTCCGTGTCACATAAATTTGATGACGATGAATAACAGTTATTGAAACTAAGGACAAAATAGAGGAGATATGATTTTTGCCAAAGAAAGTTCCTTCTTGAAACAAAACTGGCAATTTAAGCAATTTAAGCAATTGTCTTTATAGACACCTCAAAAAATTTAAGCGGCTCCGACTGGATTCAAACTCATGACATGTACGATGCCGGTGCAATGCTCTCCCAACTGAGTTCCCGTTATAAAGAGACCTGGCCTCGGTTGTTCAGTCCAAGGATGGATAAAGCTATCCACCGGATAAATCACTATCCAGCGGATAAACACTAGCAACACCATCTGAGTTATCCAGTGGAGAGCGATTTATCCGGTGGATAGCGATGGTCCACCCTTCGAATAACTGGGGCCTGAATTTTTGAGGTGTTTATAAGAGACAATTGCTTAAAATTGTTTAGGTAAGTGGGAAGATTAATTCTCTTTTCGTGTATAGTTTACTGCCAGATTAAAGGTGTACGTCTGTAGGAAGTGCATCTCTAGAGGTAAGATTCTCTATTGCGTCAGGCATTAATGACTCCATCTCGCGATTTTTCCTTTCCACAGGATAGTATTTTGATTTTCCAAGACAGGAACATGTAGCACTATGTTTTTGTTTATCGCACCGCTCAACACTCGGGATATCTGAAGTGTTATGTCCAAAAAGAGATAACTCGAGGTCACTTGCATGACCTGGTACCGCAGGTTCACGTTTATGTACGGACCGAGTGTATGCACTGGTATGATTTTCACGAGTCTCAGCGCTAGGTGTGTCAGCCTCATTTGCGCATTTGTTATTTCTAGATATATGATTTCCTCCCGTCTTGGCTTCGATGAAATCCAATATATTCTGAAAATGATTTCCACCCGCCCACCACGTCGTATCTTTCATTGTGATAGATTTTTGGCCATTGGATATTGACAAGGGCGCCATATTAGTGTATCTTGAATTTTGCTCGAACATTTCCAGCTCATCTAAGTTGAAGTCGAGTGGCTTAATGTACGAGGTGCTACTAAAAAGAACGTGAAAAGCGTTTTCATGATCAGTGTCGGCCTCTACAAAACCATCTGATATCCAGAAGCTGTGGCCAGCGCTTGTGATGCCTGTAAAGAAATAAGGAAACCTTGCTGGTACTGGGTGCAGACAAAACGGAGTTTCAGAAACGATGGCAACCTCGGCAACGACACTGGCTCCACAAAACAATAGTATCGTTGGTTAAAAGAGCAGAAATAATCGTGCCGTGCGCATTTTAGCACATATGTTTGCGTTACCCGGCGTAACAACGACATAAAATCATCAAATTTGAGCTTGTGACGAAATTGCGAGCATACAAATGTGAACCTTTCATGTTCTTGTTTACTCTGAAACCTCGCGCACCCAATTTGTTTTTTGGATACTTCGCAGGCTTAAACGATTTCATTTCCCTCCACCTTTTCGAGCCAAAAGTGGATGACAAAATGTTTCACCAGTAGAAAGGGCGTGGGTTTGAATCCAGTTTAAGCCTGAAATTTTCAGGCTCTAGTTCCTTTCGTTGCTATTAAAGTAGCGTTCATAACTGCGAAGATCTCAAACTGACTTAAAGGGCCAGTTTTTTCAAGTTTTAATCAATTTGCATCCTCTCTCCATCCATGGATGCAAATAACAAAGAATAGCTTCAGTGCACTTCAGTTGTTATTGGCAACAAAAGTACACCATTGATTTTTGGTCTTGATTGATGCAAAGACGTATTTTAGTGTTTTTAAGTTGGACTGAAATAGCGTGACACTGCCTCTTTAACTAGTGTAAATTTAATTGAACAAGCTTTCAATTTTTTTACACTATTAACAATGTTGTCAACTTGATAAAACACTCCAGACTTAGGTTCAAAGGCACGTGTCGAAGACAATGTCGAAACCGTTTAAATGGCCCTTAAAACACGTTTCAAACGTGTTATAAATTTCTGATCGCGGCGTTTGACGAAATTCACTCTTTCCAAGATACTCAAGTAAAAAATCAGCCAGCCCGCATACTTACAGTTAAAGTTATGCGACCTTGAACGCGATGATTTTTGAAATTTCCTGTTCCAACATTTTGTGCAAGGCCACCTCAGTGCCCAATGGTATGCCCTTCTGTAAGGAAGCCACCTGATACCGTATATAAAAGGGTTCAAGAGACTGCTGACCAGTGGTAACTGGAGCGCACACAAGCCGAACAGCGAAGGATAGTCCACTGAAAGAGTACCAAGTGTAATGGCTATCTGAAATAAATTTGGAATTGATGTTAAAGCTTTATGTCTTGGTATTTAAATGTTTAAAATTCAAGCGGTTCTGTTTTGCTTGAAATCAAAATGATAAGCGGGACAATTGTAACAACGGTTTATTCAATTTTCTGTTTTGATTCTTGATCGTAATACTAAAGAGAGGAGATATTCCTTCCACGTATGCACTGTATTTTAAGGCACAGAGTCTCCATAGTGATTAATATGATGGGTTTTCTTTACACGTTCCCGCAGTTGACCAAACTAATGTAATTTAAAAAATAAAAAAGAAAACTGAAATATTCATACAAAAATTTGGTTTTATCAACGGAGTTGATAATGTAAATTGGCCACCATACAGAGATTCTAAAAGCTGACGTTTCGAGCGTTAGCTCTTCGTCGTTAGCCCTTCGTCGCTCTGACGAAGGGCTCACGCTCTAAACGTCAGCTTTTAGAATCTCTGTACGGTGGCCAATTTACATTATCAACTCCGTTGATAAAACCAAATTTTTGTATACTACTTCCCCACCGACGCAGCACCACAGTTTCTTTAGAAACTACCCCCTTCATTTATTTGAAATATTCATAGTTCGAAAGTACGGACCCCGAATACGAAACTGTTTTTAAAGATGTATAAATTATTTTAGCAAAATTTCACCCCATATAAGAAATTAGGGATCATCTGGAATGTAAAAAATTTCGGCTCATGGAAGAGGGATCGTGGGCTCAAATCCAGATGCTAGGCAAGTATTGAGGTTAACGTTCGTGTATGGAAATCAAAGCGCGAAATAAAATGTCACGGATTAGTCGGGTGAGACCGATTCGGCTAACTCAATGTTGTATCCAAGTTAAATCCTTTAGGAGTAAAACGTTTTGTTCCAAGTATTTCGATATCAGTTAAATGTGACTGCTACATTATCATGCAAATGCAACACATAAAGAACCTTAACCCCGAAAGATTTCAATTGGGTACAACATTGAGTCAACCGAATCGGTCTATTGCTCTATATGGGGTGACAAATCGCGATGAAGTGTCCTCTGTTAGCCCTCTTACCATCCAAGGCAACAAGCAACAGAAATAAACAGCAATGACCAAAGCTGCTAAAATAGTGAGATCTTTGTTGTCAGTAGGGTCTGCCAAGTGGGAAACTTCACGCTGTTTAGCAGAAAAGCTGAACCCGTCATCTTTTCTCAACTTGGTACTGAACGATCCCTTGTTCGATGTGCTGAATATTGCGTAAAAACACAAGCAAATGACTAACAACAAACACATGAGGAAAACGACGAAAAATCCCGCCACAGGATTTTCGTACACGAACAGGCAAAAAGTATATCCTGTATCCTTGGAAACGTGGAAACTGTCTAACCACAGCCACGTCGCTATAAACGCGGAGATTATCCATTTTCCAAAGAAAAATGCAACGAACAACTTTCCTTTCCATCGTTTTCGATAAAAGCGCGGTGTTAAAGTAATGAAAAATCTATCTAGTCCGAGAAGAGTAATTGCTAATGTGGCAGCACAACGAAGAAACACGATACTCCATGCTTGAAGTCTGCACAAAGTAAAGTACTCGTAGAAATTGTTTCCTTTGTCAAAAAACACGAACAAGGAGACTACATTTGGTCCCAAAATATTTAAAATGTCTATTAAAGAGATCGTGACGAGAAGAAAACTGAAGGTACTCTTTCGTTTTGTGAAACACAAAATGCTAACAACAGTTAACAGGTTTCCTGCTAATATAATGAACGACACTACAAACACTGTAGTTATTAAAGCAATACGAATCTCTGGAGATGCACTGTTGAATGTTTGTTCTCCATTAACATTCTCTGATTCCATGACGCTATCGGTTTGACCAGATTGAATATCTCTTTCCTGAGTCAGTGTGTAGGAATAACGTACTGCCAAACAATAAAGTAGAAATCATGGACTGCATGTATATCCAAGCCAAGACTTTTGTAAATGGAAGCCTTTGCATGCAACTAACCGCAAATTTCAATAAAAAGCATTGAAGGGCCGATGATATGGAGTTTCAATCTGTTTTCCCACTCAAGCGGGAATGATTTCTAACACGATATATTGCAGCTACACAATTGTCACAGGTTGAAAATTCTGTAGTGTTAATATGAAACAAATACAACTTTGTCATAAAAAATAATTAATCAGCCAGTGTAGATAACGTAACATTTTTCTGATTGGTTTTAAATATTCATCTCTTTGACAAAAAACAGGTCTTATAAAATATTGATTAAAACCGATTGATTCTTGTGATTTATGCCCAATTTGGCATAATTTCACAATTCAGAGAACGGTACTCTTCTATGATTGTGGTTTTTACGACTGGACGATAAAGTGAAAAGAAAAAACAAAGAAACGAATAAACAATTTTCAGTTTCGGCCCTTGTTTATTAGTAATATTTGCCTTATTTTTAAAATTTTAGATTATGCTTGAGTAGTTAGAAGAACGTTTATCATCAATACTTCATATACGGCTGGCTGATTGATCCTCATTAATTCCTTTTCTTACCGCTTCTAGAACTTTTAATGAAATTTTGATCGTGGTTTTATGAATATGATAAAAGAAAAATAATTCTTTTTGAATGGAATACAGAAAAGGAAATTACAATGGTGTTCTCCATTAGTCGTTTCTGAAGAGTTAAAAAGAAGTGAAGATATTTCCTTGGATTATCTCAGTTCTAAAATGCAGCTAATAGATTGTTAAGAACCGAAGCCTTTCTTTTGGATATGACGCATTCGGATTTGTGGAGTAAGACCTTGTTTCATGAAATAAACAGCTTAAGGCTTTAGGGGCGAACCCAGGATCTTAGGAAGGGGTGCACCAATACGTAATGGCGTAGCTGACTTCTGACGTGTTTTTTTTTCCCGCAGAATACCAGTTGTATTAGAAAGCCCCAGGTCATCTCATGGGTGGGGGGGAGCGCACTCCCTGGCACTCCCTGACACGGTTTCCGAGATCGCTAATTCGTTTGTCAAAATTACGATTGGTAATACCTATGTATGAATACTTCAGCGTAGCTGATCGGATGATAATTCTTTTTACTGGTGGAGTCTGCGTTGGTAGCTATATATGTCATCTCAGTACGGAGGGCCAGAAATTTGGACTGAGTTATATAGGTCCAGCGACTACTGTGACGTATTTGACTGCAATTGGATCATTATACGTTTCTGAGGCATCCAGCACGACCAAACAGTAACCTATTCGACTTTACGATATAAGTACATTTTGTTACAAGCAAACGATCATTTCTAAATAAAAAATCTAAGATCAGCCTAGTCTTTTTTTTCGGAAATTGTGCGCGAAATGAAATTACGTTTACAGACCGCTATCAAAAGTCTCGTCGTCAGGCAGAGATACATCTGTATCAATAGTTGTTCCTAATTCTACGTCGACTGTTGATAAAGATGTACTTAAATGGCTGGGGTTTACGATTCCTTTCTCCTCGTCAGTGTTGTCGTTGGCAAATGCAAGGTTGCATTTCTGGTTTCTTTCTTGCTCGTCTTCTTGCGGCTTCTCTTGTCCGTGGCTTCCTTCAAATTCCACCCCAGTCACACTGGTAGAGTGATGATTTGATACTCCATTCTCCCCACGAAGCTTCCCTTCGCGAACAGAAAAATCAATGCTTTTACGAGCATTAGACTGAAGGGTCCAAGCTGTTGAAAATTTCACAAAGGACCCTTTGCGACGATTGCCATCTGTCGATTAAAGAAAAAAATGCGCCGAATGTTTGGTCCAACTTGTATTAGTATTGCCCAACTAGAGGGCTAATGCAAATCCTGCATTTTGATTGGCTACGGTACTAGAGGACTATTAGTGATAGTCCTCGAGTAGCGAAAAGCGTGACTCTTTCTTTCGTTTTATTCCCAAATAAATATTTCTTCAACTTGCATTTGCTAAGTTTATTATTACCTTTTTTGTCCGATTAGTTGGGTGATACTAAAACAATTAGACCCTTCGCTCTCAAGGGCCACGGGTCAATAGCCCATTCGGCTTCGCCTCATGGGCTATTGACCCGTAGCCCTTGCGGGCTACAGGTCTAATTGTTAAATGGGTCACTATAAAGCCTATGTAATTCCCTAAAACTCACCGAAAGACTAACTGATACTGAACTTCAAAAGTATTTTTGTCTTTATTCTTGATTTTGAACGAAGGCTGAAGTCTGTAATAGCGCAACGATGGCTCAGTTGGTTGAGCGTCGGGCTGCCATGCCGTGAGTTCGACTCCGGCTGGACCAACACTCAGGGTCTTTAAATAACTGCGGACAAAAGTGCTGTTTTTGTAATGACATCTACAAATAGTTAGACCCTCTAATCTTCTCGCAGTCCCTGTGTGAGGGTATAGAACTTACACACTATTCGCAATGAGTGGGGCATGGTGTTCCCGGTGTTGTGTTCTGTCCCCTGTGACTGATATCATGGTTGCACGCGAGAGTTTTAAATGATGAGTTGCGACTCCTAAGCTCCTCGTTGGTAAATCAGGTATGACTATGACTACCAGTGAGCTTAACAAAATAAATCAACAAAATAAATTTTTAAAAAGGAGTTGCTTTCAAACTACTGATGAAGAGGGAGTACCCTCGAAACGTTTGGTTCTCTTTTAAACTTCTTGGGCGCAAATTTGAACTTTGATATTATATTCATCCGCATTACTGCGCAGCACAGTTTCTTCGAATTATTGTTGCGTAAACCTACCAAGGAATGCAGCGTCGGGTTTTTCTCCTCCACACATTGACAAGATTTTCTTGAATATGTAAATGTATCCGTTTCTGTATCTTCGGCTCATTTTGCCGTAGAGAATGGGATTGATGAGTGCGTTTACAAGAGAAAAGAAACCGATTAAAATGACTGTTGCGCGGTCGGTTCGCCCAGTTACCATGCTGTTAAGGTTTGCCAGCTAAAAAAGAAAGCAAAACCAAGTAACAGAGTTTGAAATAAAATGAAAAACAAGAACAGAGAAAAACAGTGACCACATCCATACATCACAGGCAAATGAGTCTCAGAGCTTGACTAACCGCAACTAAGTCAGCGGCGGAAAGATAATATAAGAAAAAGCCGGAGAATAGTAACACATTGCATTAGACCACTAGCCTTTAATCTGCCAACCCAAACCCTCTGTCCTGCGCTTTTAAGGGCGAGACCAGTCGGGGAGGGGAGGGGAGGGGAGGGTGGAGAGAAACGTGAACTCCATAGATCCATGAGAAGTTAAAATGAGTGTGACTAAATTTGGGACGTAAAATGGTCTTTTATCGATATTGATACTTAATTAATAATTTTTTAAGGATTAAACCACTGCAAAAACCGTGTACGATAAAAACTTGCTCTACGTTGGATCAAAATAGATCGTGACCACACCAAAAAAAACTTTAAAATAGAAAATATCCTGCAAAGGTTGGTCAAGACAACGTGAAGATAGGCGTTGTTGCAACGCCTATCTTCACGTTGTCTTGACCAACCTTTGCAGGATATTTTCTAATTAATAATGGTAATAGGATTGAGTGGAGTCCAATTTAGTCTGTAAGCATACGAGTGATTAACAAAATCGGATGACCGCGTTGCGGGAGTCCGATTTGTTTAAACACGAGTATGATAACAGACCAAATTGGACGACACGAAGTCCTGTTATCAATTAATCATAACCATTACAATTTCCAAGAAAACAAAATTAATGCATTCCCTTTTCACTGCTTGTCCATTTTGGAAAATCCCCACTGAGTTTGGTAGGGTAAGTGGTTGTTGCTATGGTTATTGTGATAAATTCTGTGATTGGTGGATTAAGCTGAGTGCACTTAATATGATTGACTGATGTAACTGTCCGATTTCAGGTATCCTATTACAGCCAACTTTTCAATTTCACTGTCCGATCTCAACCCTACACAATAATTAGCGAAAAATAAAGTAGTTAATGCACCAATTACATTTGAGAAAATTGTAATGGTTGTGATTAAGAGATTAATCGGGCGAGTAATTTCAAAATAAGCCGATAGCGAAGCGCTCGATTCCTCCCTGAATTGTACGACACGAAGTCCTATTATCAATTGATCGTAACTATCGCAAAACACGAGAAGGCGACGGTGATAAAATTTTTAGATCTTAATCTGCTCAACTTTTCTTAGTTTTTTTAACAGCTCTGGAAAAAGGTAATTGATTCAAATACAACTAGCTCGCGCTTGTTGACGCATAAACTGCAACTATCCAATTCCAAGGTGTCCAATTACAAACTGCCCTATTGCTGAAATCAAGGCTGTTGATAACCAATCAGATTCGAGAATTTTGTAATGGGTACGTGATGTAATGATATCCTTCATAGCCTGCAAGCCAAAAACTTCACATTATTAAGGCCTTTTCAGATAAACTCAGAGGCAGGTGTACAATAATTTATCTCTATTTCAGCGGGTTTTCCAAGGGGCACAAGCAAAGAATCAGTACGCCTGTGCGTTGTCTTTATTCTGGTTTTATTTGTTCATTATAAACTTGTCGAGACGCAACGTAAAAAAAAGCAATTTCTTTCCTGGTATCGTTATTGTCTTTGCACGTATACGTACACAAAAATGAAGTTAGCGGAAATTGTAGCTTTTGGAATCAATTTTGCTGCAAAGTCGAAGTCAATGTCACCAAACAGGGTACAATAAACCAACAGAAGCTTTTGACAGGTTTGCGGAAAGGATTAAACAGTATGCTAATCTTGTCGGCTTTCAAAGGAATTAATTTAACGGGTTTATGAAACCATCTTTTTATGTTCTAGTGTCACTTTAATGAACTCTAAAAATCACTTCGATTCCACCAAAACATTGACATGATATAAATGAAAATTTTGCAATTATATTTACCTACAGATAATTAATAAAAGTTCGCACAAAACTTTATCAGTATACTTTTATTATATAGCGAAGGAAAATTTCGCAGTAATTGAAATCTCATTAACTGCGAAAGATTTTCCACAACTGTTACTGGAGGCACAAATTTCGCAGTTATCAAAATTTCATTAACGGCGAAAGATTTCCCACTGAATGAATACGGGAATCACAAATTTTGCAGTTATTGAAATGTCAGCAACGGCGAAACGTTTCGCCCTTAAGCATGTTTTAGAACCACAGATTTCGTAGTAAATGAAATGTCATTAACGGCGAAAGTTTCCCGCTAAAGATGTATTGGAACCACAAATTTCGCAGTTATTGAAATGTCATTAACGGTGAAACGTTTCCCTCTCTCTATATTATTACAGGACAGATTGACTACTTCGCCGTTAATGACATTTGAATAACAGTTACTGCGAATTGTTCTCTCTATTTTATTATGTTGATGGTCTTCTTCGCCGTTAATAAGATTGCAATGACTGCGAAATATTCCCTGTATTTCATTATTATTATTGGCTACTTCGCCGTTAATGAAATTTCAATAACTGCGAAGTATTTCCTTCATTCTATTAAATTCAGGTCCATTTAAATCAAACTAAGGTAAATTTAAATGAAACTACGGGAAATTAATTAACCTAGGTTATTTATTAACTGTTTGAAAAGGGATTTTCTTTATGGGGTGTGGTTAAAAAAAAAGGGGCACGGTTTTTTTAGTGGGGTTGAAAACAAAACAAAACCCAAAAAATCGCCTTTCCCTCCTCCCACTTTCCTCTCTACTCTCTTCCTTTCTGTTATTACTCCCTTTCTGTCTGTCCCTATCCCTCTTAACCTGCCATCCCCTGATCCATTCGTCATACCTATCAC